>NW_008347125.1:3509642-3511660 GCF_000622305.1 Nannospalax galili
TAGGGGTAATTAACAGTTATGTAATTGATCTTAAAGCCTATTCGGTGGGCGAGAACTCATATGTGGTACTGTAAATATAGCCAAATATAACCAACTGCAAAGGATATAGATCCTAGGGAAAACCCAGGATTGTTACATCCATTGAAAATGTAATTTCCTACTGTATACTTATGTATCCTTGTATTTACAGACACATATATTTATTACCATTCATCAAAGTAGATTTTTTTTGCAATAGATGGAGACTTTTATAGAGTTCCATAGCTGATCAAATACAGAAAATAAATGTCTGTGAGATGCCCAGCCCTAAGGGACACATCTAGAGTGCAATCCCCACTTTCAAAGCTCATGGAACAGAGGTAGTGAGATCATTAATGAATCTCACAACTGCCATCACTGAAACTTCCACATGTAACAGAGGCTGATTTACACATAAAGCCACAACTGGTCAAAATGTAGAGAATAAGAAACTGAAGAGAGTGTGTTGCTGGCTAGGACTCCTATATTAAACCTCTGCTATGCAGGGCTCAGGGACCATTGTGGAAAAGGGAGTGGAAAGACTGTAAGAGCCAGGGGTGGTGGATGTCTACAAGGGAGCAGACTCTTCCAGGCAGCTGGGAACTTGTTCATATAAACTTAGAGCAATGGTGACAGAATGCACAAACTCATACATGATATTACAATCATGAACATATATTCACCAAACTCTGGTGCACCCAACTTCATAAAAACAATACTACAGGACTTTAAGACCCAGGCATTGCAATTCTAATATCTGACAAATAGACTTTAAACTCAAACTAATCAGAAGAGATAAAGAGGGCCACTTCATTCTGACCAAAGGAACAATAAATCAAGAAGATATTACAATCATGAAGATATATTCACCAAACTCTGGTGCACCCAACTTCATAAAAACAATACTACAGGACTTTAAGACCCAGATTAATCCCAACTCATTAATAGTAGGGGACTTCAATACCCCACTGTCTCCATTAGATAGGTCAACAGGGCAGAGAGTTAACAGAGACATCTGAATTAAACAATACCATATATCAAATGGACCTAACAGACATCTACTGAGTATTCCACCCAAGCACCAAAGGACATACTTTCTACTCAGCACCCCATGGAACCTTCTCTAAAATCGACCATATACTGGGGCACAAAACAAACCTCAACAAATACAAAAAGATTGAAATAATTCCATGCATTCTATCAGGCCACAATGCAATAAAGCTTACAATCAATACCAGAAGAAACCTTAATCACCACATGAACACATGGAAATTAAACAATACACTCCTAAATGATGAATGGGTCAAAAGAAAAATTAAGAAAGGAAAAAAAGTATTCCTGGAACTAAATGAAAAGGACAACACAACACAACAAAACCTCTAGGACATGCTGAAAGCTGTCCTCAGAGGGAAGTTTATAGCTTTAGTTGCCTACATCACAAAATCGGAAAGAACACAAATAAGTGACTTAACATTGCAACTCAAGACACTTGAAAAGCAACAACAAATGAAACCCAAACCCAGCAGACAAGAAGAAATAACAAAAATCAGGGCAGAAATTAATGAAATTGAAACAAAGAAAACAATACAAAGAATCAACGAATCCAAGAGCTGGTTCTTTGAAAAGATAAACAAGATTGACAGACCCCTAGCCCAGTTAGCCAAAAGAAAGAAATAGCACCTCCAAATCAACAAAATCAGAAATGAAAGGGAAAACCTCACAACAGACACCAGAAAGATACAGAACATTATAAGGGAATACTTTAAAACCCGATGTGCTACTAAACTTGAAAACCTAATAGAAATGGATGGATATCTAAAGGCATGGGAAACACCAAAAATAAACCAAGAAGAGATTAACAGCTTAAACAGATCCATAACACACACAAAAAAATTGAAACAGTAATACAAAACCTCCCAACTAAAAAACGCCCAGGACCAGATGGATTTACAGCAGAATTCTATCAGACATTTAAAGAAGATCTACATCCAATACTACTT
>NW_008347125.1:3511959-3512207 GCF_000622305.1 Nannospalax galili
GTTTCAAGAACCACATTGTCATCTCAATAGATGCAGAGAAGGCCTTTGACAAAATTCAACATGCATTTATGTTCAAAGTCCTAGAGCAAATTGGCCTGGAGGGAACATACCTCAACATAATTAAAGCCATATATCACAAACACACCGCCAACATCATTCTAAATGGAGACAAACTGGAAGCATTCCCATTGAAATCAGGACCCAGACCTTGAAACTAGCTAGAGCAATAAGACAAGAGAAGGAAATCA
>NW_008347125.1:3512743-3513058 GCF_000622305.1 Nannospalax galili
TCCCATGCTCATGGATTGGAAGAATTAATATTGTGAAAATGACCATCCTACCAAGAGTCATATATACATTCAATGCAATGCCAATCGAAATCCTCATGACATTTTTTAACAGAATTGGAAAAAAACCATCCTAAAATTCATATGGAAGCACAAAAGACCTTGGATAGCCTAAACAACCTTGAGCTCTAAGAGCAATGCCGGCGGGGGGGATTACTACACCAAATTTTAGCCTGTATTACAGAGCTATGGTCATAAAAACGACATGGTATTGGCACAAAAATAGACCCATAGATCAATGGAACAAAATTGAAGACC
>NW_008347125.1:3513530-3515094 GCF_000622305.1 Nannospalax galili
AGGGAACACTCATCCACTGCTGGTGGGGCTGCAAACTGGTTCAGCCCGTATGGAAAGCAGTGTGGAGAACTCTTAAAAAACTACAAATAAACCTACCATTTGACCCAGTTATACCACTCTTTGGCATATATCCAAAGAACACATCCTATTGCAGAGACACTTGTACATCCATGTTTGTTGCAACTCTTTTCACAATAACTAAGAGATGGAAGCAACCTAAATGTCCCTCATTTGACGAGTGGATAATGAAAATGTGGTTCATTTATAGATGGAGTTTTACTCAGCAGTAAAGAAAGATGAAATCATGAAATTTGCAGATAAATGGATGGAACTAGAAACTGTTATACTAAGTGAAGTAACACAGGCTCAGAAGAACAAGCAACATGTGTTTCCTTTCATTTGTATATTTTAGTTCCAAATCCCGGATCATAGGAGATGGGTATTATTAAGGGAGAAAGGGAGGAAATGGGGGCACCTTAAGTGGGAAAACAATGATAGAGGGGTGAGACAATGTGAGAGATAAATAATGCCTGCCTACTTTCAAAAACCAGAGGGAACCATATTACTCCTACAACCTGCTGACAAATTATACATAGCAGATCAAGAAACATATGTCTAGGTAAGGTTTATCTGAGAACAATTGGCCTTTACCCAAGATTTATCTACATGACACACAGTAATTAAAAGTACAAGACTGGTGTAACTAACCTTCTTGGATGTTTAACAGACATATTTTGAGCCTTATAATAATTTGGTCAGAGGGACATAAAGGACAGTTTTTGCTCCTTGCCCTCCTAGGTCGACCAGTTCCAGGGGACTATGAGCATCTCTCAAAACGTTCTTTAATTGTGGTGAGTCAGCTGGCTTCTTGATCAAGGAGGCCAAGGAGACCCCACCTGGTTCAAGATGGACTTGAACCAGTGTGCAGTCTACAAAGAGGAGGGTCAACACAGAGAATCATTTCCTCCATGCTTCCAAGCAAGGCCAACCATGATTGAGAAGGGCTTTTGACTCATCTTCACATAGGCGGAACTGGTAAAAGAAATGAGCCAGGGGCTCCTCCCAAGCTCATGTGACCCCTGAGGAACAGATCCTCAAACAGCCTTAAGAGGAAACGTAAATTGATTTATCTGGGCCAACAATATGGCCTTAAACACCCAAACGGAAATTATAACCAAAGATTAAAGGGGCCAATATAATTTTTTAAGAGTCCATATGCATAGCTAAAGGCTACATATCAAGCTACAATGCCAGATAGGAGATACCTTCTTTTGAGATGTGGACCAGGGTGGCCAAAGGGACTCCCAGCTACTAACCCAGCATAGAACTGCGGAAGTCAACAGCAGACCCAATCTTATCTAAAGGAATATTGACAACTGATTGCAGCTAGATGAGGAACAGCTGACCTTCCTAAAACAAAGACCTCTAGATAGGCTGACTAGATTCACCAGATGGACAAGTAGTGGGGAATGGCTGGGGTGCCAACAACACAGGAGACAGTATCAAGGATATCAGAATATAAGGGCTCTAGTAGGGGGAGGGAGGCTATGGGAGGGTGCCAATT
>NW_008347125.1:3515416-3543156 GCF_000622305.1 Nannospalax galili
CTTATACTGAGTTCAATATTGTATAACTGTATTAATTCAACTGTGAACCTAGAAACTTACAGCCACTTGTGAAAGAGATGAACTCTTGCTCTGGAGTGTGTTACTGAATATGTTAGAGCTCTAATGAAATGCTTCTTCTAATCATGTAGTTATTAAAAATTTTAAAAAAATAATGGTTAAAAAAAAAGAAAAGAAAAGTGCTTTTGGAGGCAGAGTCTCGCCATGTAGCCCTGGCTGGCCTGGAACTTGCAGTGATCCTCCCGTCTATGTCCAGCAGAATCCCCAAGGATTACAGGCATGTATAGCCATATCCAGTGCATTTTATATCCTTACAAGATGAACCTAATCAGTCTAACCTGGTGTCTCATGCAATATGAACAATAAAGTCCATGTTACACGTTCAAATAAAAAAAAAAATCTTGATTCCAGCCAGGTGTGGTAGGGCATGCCTCTAATCCCAGGGACTCAGGAGGCAGAGGCAGGTAGGTCTCTGAATTCCAGGCCAGCCTGTCCTACGTAGTGACTTCCAGGCCAGTTGGGGCTACAGGGAGACCTTGTCTCAAAAAGACCAAAAATAAAAATCTAGATTCATGAGAGAAAATGAGTGATATTCATCTCTGAACCTGGAGCATGATGGCCTTCATTCAGTTCCGTTTTCCTGTAAATGACATAATTCCTTTCTTCTTTACAGTCAATGAAACTCCATTGTGTACTGACCTTTTTTCTCTACCTCTCTGCTGCTGATTCTGCAACTTGGCTGTACACTGGGCTTTCTAGATTTCCTTTTTCATATAAGCCACTGACTATTTCCTATGTTTCATTTTGTTAAAACTGTTGATAAATAACGCTGGCAGAATTCAGTTATACAACCTGCATCTCGGGGAGAAGCTTATCTTTTGTGTTCATCACTGTATCCCCAGCATTTATCTACTTGTTCCTCAAAGCAGTGAAATTGTGCTTTCTGAGGTCATCCTATATCCGAAGCTGATGGGCATGCCAGCCTAAATAAAGATAGAGCCTGAAGGTAGGAAACAGACCTAGATATAAATAACTTCACACAAGCAATCATGTGGGAACAACAGTAGCATATTAAAGTTGTATAAAAATAAATTGTTTGGGAGCCGGGTGTAGTGGCACATGCCTTTAATCCCAGCACTCAGGAGGCAGAGACAGGTGGATCTCTGTGAGTTCAAGGCCAACCTGGTCTACATGGCAAGTTCCAAGCCAGCTGGGCCTACAGGGAGAACCTGTCTCAAAAAGAACAAAAAAATAAATAAAACAAGTTATTTGAATTTCCTGTTAGGGCTTATGTGTTATTTTGTTCATTCGTTCTTGGAAAGTGAAAAAACGGAGGATTATTTCTATTTGTTTTTCTCACTTTTGGGCTGGGAATAGAAGGGGGCAATACCAGGGCCTTTTGTTCAAATAAAACAGTAGGTAAGGCCAAAATCTACAACTTTATATATATATATATGACTTTTTTTTCCTTCTGAATATATGAAGTGAATGCATTTTACTACTTGGTCTATTTCATATATCTTAAGATTTGTCAAAAGTTTTTAGTCATGTGGGAAGTTCTCCAGAGCAATTATAGAAAAGAAAGAAAATCCAAGTTAGGTTTCATCTACTAGTTTTTTGTTCTTCCTTCCATCATGGCTGACACTCCAAAGATCCAAGGATGAGTGTCTTCCCAAGAAGATCCACTGGCATACGGAGGCGAGGCTGATCAAGCAAGGTCCCTCTCTGCTTGGTCCCAAAGCACATAGTCAACTTCTGACTTGCTTTATTGCTTAATTTTTTCATTGTATTGGTTGGTTGTTTCCTTTCCTCCATCCATCAGTCTAATTGACAGAACTTTTAAAAATATTTATTTGTAGCCAGGCGTGGTGGCACAAACCTTTAATCCCAGCACTCAGGAGGCAGACGCAGGCGGATCTCTATGAGTTCAAGGCCAGCCTAGTCTACATAGTGAGTTCCAGGCCAGCTGGGGCTACAAGGAGAGCCTGTATCAAAAAGACCAAAAAAATTTTTTATTTGTTTTATTTATTTATTTGTGTGTGTGTATACATGCATGGCAGGGGTACACTTGTCTACGCATGAGCACGGAAGCCAGAAGAGGGAATCAGTTGTTCTCTCTCTCTCCACCTTTTTCCTTTGAGGCAGCATCTTTCCCTGAATCTGGGGCTTGCATTTTCTAGCCTAGGCTAGAAGCCAGCAAGTCCCAGTAATCTTCCTGTCTCTGCTCCACTTGGAAGTGGGATTACAGGTTTTATGGAAACATCCAGTTTGGCATGTGGGTGCTGGGATCTGATCTCCATTCTCATGATTTTGGAGCATAAGCTCTTAACTGATGAGCCATCTCTCTAGCTCCAGAACATCTTTTTTTTTTTTCCCTTTTGAATTGTTCAGTTAGAGTCCAAGCAGTAGAATGATTTCTGGGATAATAGAGCTGTTAAATAACTTCATAACAATGAATAATCACGTATTTTTTAGATAGCTTGTCCTTGTTCAGTCTTGGCTGGTCTGGAACTTGTTGTGTAGACCAGGCTGACCTTGAACTCTGCCTGCCTTTGCCTCCTAAGTGCTGGGTTTAAGGACCTGCACCACCACACCTGGCCTGTCTTTTTTAAAAAAATTCTGATTTATATTTGTTTTTAAATTAAATACACTATTTTTAGAACAGTTTTAAGGTCACAATAAAACTGAACAGGAGGCACAGTGACTTTCTACATGCCTCTTGTACCCTGGTCTTTGCAAGAGTAGTCAGTGTTCTTAATTGCTGAGCCATCTCTCCAGTCCCCACTTCTAAAGGAATAAAACAGAAGCTCCAAGTATACTTTGGGGGTTGGAGAAGGGAGGATGGTGTCCTAAGGGTTCAGGAATAGTGGCCTTCAGATGGAAACTGCATTCATTCACTCATCCCATCCATGCAGCTAATGTTTGTGGGAGCCCTTTGTAGGCAGTCAGGTACTGGGTACTAAAGTGTGTGGGCCACCCCTTTCTTCTTGAAAATTTACCCTCTGGCTGGGTGCATGGGCCATGGTTGTAGGCAGTCTATCACACTCTGCATCTGCATGTGGGCTCAGGACAGGGTCACTGATCCCAGGCTAGGCAAATGCTTACATGTCATTCTCTCTCTCTCATCTCTTTGAGCAGATCAAAGAAGGAGGAAAAGCTGACTTGGTGAGCTCAAGACTGCAAGCCGGAGATGAAGTTGTGCACATCAATGAGGTGGCTCTGAGCAGCTCCAGGAGAGAGGCTGTGTCCCTGGTAAAAGGGTCCTACAAGACCCTCAGGCTGGTAGTGCGCAGGTAGGTGGGCTGGGGCCCCAAATTTGTTCTTTCCAGCACCTCACTTGGCGTGCAGCTTGTCTTTAGACCCCTGTGCATGGAGGCGGAAGTAGTGGCCGTCTTCACACGTGTTTTTCTTTCCTTTTCTTCTTGCTCATGCTATGGTATGGGAGAGGAAGTAGGGTGAAGACATTTTGGAGACTGTCGCTCTTTTGAAGCCTTCATTTTCCCAGTTGGTACTGGGTTGTCAGGGAGAGGCCTCACTGTACTTCCTAAATTTCTAGGTTTGATAAAGTCTGACACTCATCCCAGATGTGATCAGAACTCTTATAACCTTGTGTCCTGAAACTAGTGAAAGCAGTTGAGTTGGAGCTAATCCAGGCAGCATTCCATTAGCCACACTACAACACAGGGTTTTGTCATCTGAGTAGTCCTGACTCCTCTATTGAGAAAGGCTTACTTGTACTTTGAATAGCTCACAGTATCTTCATGTCTAGGAACCAGCTTTTGGTAGAGGGAATTATTAATGGAAAAGGGAAGAGACTTGGTTTATTCCTCCCTGTTATAAACCAAGTGCCGTTTGAGGCATTTATCACATGTTAACTCATTTACTCCTCACAAGAGCCCCATGAGAGGAGCTGGTCATACGGCTTAGTGGGTAAAGGGGCCTGCTGCCAAGACTGACAACCTGAATTTGATTTCCACATGGGAATAAGAGACAACCAAATACTGAAGACTGTCCTCTGATTTCTACCCATATGTCATGGCCCATGTGCATGCATACACACAAATAAATAAATGTCATCTCAATTTTTTTTTCAAAAAAGGAAGAACCCCTTGAGATAGCTCCAACCATCCCCACTTTACAGGCAAGTGCAGTAAGTTCCTACAGGTAATAGAGCTGACAAGAGGGAAGGGCAGACTAGCCCAATTGCCTGGCCTGCATCATCATGCCTGAGGGCAGGGGGTTGCCATTACCTGGACCCCCTAAGCCCTGAGCCTGCACATTTTGCCCATTTGGATATTTCTTTAATCAGGCTTTGTCTGCCACACATGGAAACTCATGTTATGGTATTCCAGGTTGTTCCCATTGACTGGAACTATGGGAGGGACCAATCAAGCCCCAAACTGGAAAATGAGGTGACTGCCCGTCACCTCAGACAGACCCTCTCTGCACCATTCATGCCTCTGCTGCTTGCTGGTGAGCCTTGACCAGAAATGAAGCTCTTCCAACTGTGAGACTCAAAGCCAGGAGCACTGCCCAGGGTGCTGCCTTTGGCAAGGTGTGCTGGGCTGTCTGCTCCCTCACTGGAACCATTGAGGCTTAAGTTGCTTCTCTGGCTGCCAGTGGTACATAGTGAGTCCAAGCAAAGCATCTTCAGATTAGACTCAGGTCCAAATGCTGCGGCCATCACCTTTTAGCTGTGTGACTCTGGGCAAATTACTTCACTGAAGATTCAGTTTCTTCTTTTTGTTGCTGTTACTGTTTGTTTGTTTGTTTTCAGACAGGGACTTATACAGTACAGGCTGGCCTAGAATGTAATAGGTAGTCAAGACTAATCTGGAGTCTAAAGGAAATGGAGAGGTTTTGGTTGAAGGGTACAAACTGCCAGTTACAAGGTAAAAGAGGCTGGCTGTGGTGGGACGGGCCTGTAACCCCACACTTGGGATGTAGAAGTAGAACGATTGAGAGTTCAAGGCCAGCCTGGGCTGCCTAGTGAGTTTGAGGCCAGCAGGGACCAGTCAGACCCTGTCTCCCAAAAAACAAATTGAACAAACAAACAAGATGATCAAGATCTGGGGGACCTCAATTGTCACCTGGTGACTGTGATTAATAATAGTGTATTATATGTTTATAGTCTGCTGAGATAGAATTTTCTTAAACATTCCTGGACGTACCCATTGACACACACATACATGCAAGGGTAGCCATGTGTGGTAGTGTGTGTTGATTAATTTAATTGTGATAACATTAACATAATGCATATATATATATAAAATCATCACACTGTCCATCTTGAATATATACAGTTTTTAGTGGAGAGTGGTAAGGATTGAACCTAAGCCCTCCCTCATGCTAAGCAAAGACTCTACTCCTAAGCCACACCCCCAACTTCATGGATACAATACCAGTTTTGTTAGTTACACTTCACTGAAGTTGGTGTGTGTGTGTGTGTGTGTGTGTGTGTGTGTGTGTGTAGGGGGTGTCCAACGTACTTTACAAGGTGATTGAAAGGTGTATTCTACATGGTTATAAGACATACTTCTGCTATTTATATTATTATTGCCCACTTCTAGACATAGACATGTTTTTTCTGGGTCAAGATTTAAGGGCTTGTTAGATGGCTCAGCAAGTAAAGTGCTTACCACTAAGCCTGACAACCTGAGTTTGATTCCTGGGATTTACCATCTCACATGGTGGAAGGAGAAAGCTGACTTTCTCAAGTTGTTCTCTGGCCCCTGCATGCATTCCATGGTGTATTGTGTACATGCTCTCTCAATAAACAAACCAATTAATTAATGTGATAATTAAAAAAAAAAAGAGTGAGGCAAGCAGCCATTTCAAACATGGTACCTGAGTTTTCAGATTGGTAGAAGGCTGAGAAGCACAGGACTCTTCTGTCCAGAAGAGTGCTGAAGGTTTGAACTCACCTGGACCCCATCTTGAGAATACTGGTGCTTGTCTGGTGAAGGGTGACAGTGAGATCCACACTCCTGAGCTGTTTAACCAGACTCTGGTCATAGATATCCTTCTGGAAAGGGTCCCTGTTGGTTACCTGCTGGTCTCTAGGTTTGCCGGCTGATGGTGACATGAGATTTGAATTATTTCTAGCAGAACCTTTGCAAATCAGGTTTAATTTAGCATAAAGGATTGAAACCTGGCCTTGTCGCTTTGCTGATTGTGTGATTCACTAAGCTTCACATTACTCATTTGTATAATAAAACAGAAATAATCATTCCTGCCTCAAAAGGACATTATAGTGCTCATGATAGATAAAGTTGAAGTGCATAGAGGAGATGTGTCAGTTCATTTTGTTTGTTCTGGGCTGGGCTAGGGAATGAGTGGGAATATGGAGACATATTGCCTTCTTACCAGGTGCCTGCTTATTGAGAGTCCCCCATTTTCTTGCCTTGGTAAATTTATCACCATTTAGGGGCCTGTATCTCGCTTATAGGTCTGAAGTTGGTCATTGTCATCCCAGAGTTTGTGGAATTTAGGATAAGCCATAATGCCCACAAGTAGCTTATTCTGAAAAGGACAGTTATGGCTGAACCAAGAATCGGTGAACTTCATCTCTACCAGAGTACTAAAGTGACGTGTAGCTACGGTCAGAAGTTGCTGGTGACCTCTGCCCTGGTAGAGTGGGCCTGTGGGCACCAACGTGTGTGGCATCCATTCTGATGGCCAGATGGTCCAGACATCCATTAGGGATTTGTCTGCCGGGGCACTGGCGCTCCCCTGGGCAAGGCAAGGCCTTTCCCCTCTGGGCCTCAGGGAATCAAGCTCCTATGTCCCCCTCTCCATTCTCATTTCTTCACTACCAAATCCCCTTTCTGACTGACACATTCTTTCTTTAGATATGCTAATGAAATCGATGAACAGTTGTGCACTCTGGCTTCTGCTGTGGGAAAGATTTTGTCTCTGAGATGCCTGTCAAATATGTTGCATCTTATCCATTATGTACCCATGTTTATAGCTGAACTCTCAAGAGTTAGAGGGAAAGGAGCCTACCTCGGGATCAGGGACAGACTCCAGAACACAAACTCTCTAGGTCCACTGCAAGCCCCTGCACCAGATTGGATCCCACTAGCTCTTTGTCAAGAAAGCTGTCACTTGCCTGAGAAGTTCCTGATATCGTCCTGAGACAGCATCCCCTTCAATTTGATTAGTGACAGAATGATTTGTGATATGTCATTTATTAACTTACTTTGTTTCCTAAGTGATCTCTATAATAATTATTATTAAAAAGATTAGATTATTTCCTGGGAACATAATTGATGGTGGCTGGACAGGGGACTCACTTGTATAAAGTTTATGTATTTGCCACTCCCCAATTCTCTACCTGTCTCTTTTAAAGTTCTTTTGGGTCATGGGAATAACCTGTGAAGCTTCCACATAAAAATGCCAAGAATGCTTTTAAAAAAAGCTAAAAATTTGAGCAGAGTAATGGTGTTTATATGAGTTTTAGGGGGTCTCTTACTCAGTGCCTGAAAACAACCAGAAACAGAAACACCTTCGTAAAAGACTACAATGATAGATGTGCAAAGTCTCCAGCCAGTTGTGGGTCAGAGATCTTGGGATTTTCTGTTGACCCATGAAGAGGGCAGAGCTTAGCTCTTTCTGAAAGAAGAGGGTCAGTGTAGAGGCTGCAAAGACAAAGATCATGGTTCTGTGTGGGTCGCAGAGGGAAGGTCTACAGCTGCTGGTGGATACATGGGGAAGACATAATAAAATAAGTGAGCTAAAGCCGGGCATGGTGGCACATGTCTTTAATCCCAGCACTCAGGAGACAGAGGCAGGCAGATCTCTGCGAGTTCGAGGCCAGCTTGGTCTCCATTAGCGAATCCAGGCCAGCTGTGGCTACAGGAAGACCTTGTCTCAAAAAGACCAAAAAAAAAGTGAGCTAAAGCAAAGGCCTTCAAAAGGAAAATAAACATTTCCCAGCTTGGGGGAGACCTTTATGGAATGCAGAGACCTAAACACTATGCAAAGGGTGTTAATTGGGAAAAGAGAGACAAGTAACAGTCAACACCCTAAATCCTCTCCGAAATCCACATAGACTTTAATTGGCAGATCTGTGTAAAATACTTGTCTGAGTGTCAGATGACCTTTAGAGTGGAAGCTGGTAGACACTGGAAAAAGGTTTTTGGATTTCATTTAACCTATACATGATGCAAGGTACTTTAAAAAGATTTTATTTATTTATTTATTATTTATCTATTTACTGAAACAGGGTCTCACTATGTAGCCTTGATTGGCCTGGAACTCCCTATGTAGAGCTGGCCTTGAACTCATAAAGATCAGCCTGCCTCTGTCTCCCAAGTGCTGGGATTAAAGGCATGCATGCTCCAGCACACCCAGCCCATGATTTACTTTTTGTTGTTTTTATTTATGTATATGTTTCTGTGTATGGGAATGAGCAGGTGTGAGTGCAGTTATCCTTAGAAACCAGAGAAGGGCTATTGCTGGAGATACAGGTGGTTGTGAGCCACCTGATGTGGGTATGGGGAACCAAACTCCAGTCCTCTATAGGGTCAGCAAATGCTCTTAGCTGCTGTACTATCTCAGAGAGAAAAAAAAATTTTATGGAAAAATAAAGTCCTGGGCTGGAGAGATGGCTCAATGGTTAAGAGCACTGGCTGGTCTTCAGAAGACCCAGGTTCAAATCCCAGCACCCATATGGCAGCTAACAACCATCCATAACTCCATTTCCAGGGGATCCAATGCCTTTTTCTGACTTCCATGGGCATTACACAACACAGGTGCACTTACATACATATAGGCAATACATTCATACACATAAAATAAAATAAAATAAATAATTTTTTAATTTAAAAAAAAGAAAGTCCAAGTACAAAAGAGAAGTATACATTGTGTCTAAAGTCTGCACGAGTTTGATAGGGTTCAGCCAGTAAAGTGCTGTGCAAGCATGAGGACCTGGGTTCAGTCCCCAGCACCTACATTTTAAAAAGCTACTGTGGAAGGTGAGACAGGAGGATCCCTGGGGCTTGCTGGCAAGCCAGTCTAGCCAATCAGCAAGCTCCAGGTTCATGAGGAACTCCATCTCAAAAAAAAATAAAGTGTATGGGTCAGCAACATGGCTCAGCGTACTTGCTGCACATGTCCAATGACCCAAGTTCGAGCACCAGAACCCATGAAAAGGCAGAAAGACAACTCCATAAAGTTGTCATCTGACCTCTACACATGTGATGTGGCACATGTACCCACACAGATCTCTCACACACACACACACACACACACACACACACACACGTGCAAGCTTCCTTCAGAGCAGAGGATGAGGGGAATCTTTTCAAAAGTGAAATATTATTATTTGGTTTTGTTTTTATTTGCTTTTGTTTTTGAGACAGGTCTCATGTAGCTCAATACATAGCCAAAGATTACTTTGATTTTCTGATCCTCCTCCCTTCACCTCCAGATAGCATGTATGACTATGCCTGGTTTATACAGTGCTGGGATGGAACTCAGGTAAGCACTCTGCCAAATGAGCTACAGCCACAACACTTATCCTTAGTTTTTTGAGATAGGGTTTTACTTTGTAGCCTCAGCTTCCCAAATGCTGGGATTACAAGCATGGGCCATGAAGCTTTTATTCTTAAATCTCCCTCTTGTCTCTTCAAGTTTTTTTGTTGTTGTTTATTTATTTTTTTTCAATTTGTTTGCCTGCATGAATGTAAGTGCACCACATGAATACAATGCCTCTGGAAGCCAGAAGAGGGTACTGGATTCCCTGGAACTGAAGTTACGGATGATTACTAGTCGCCATATGAGTGCTGGGAACCAAACCCAGGTCCTCTCAAGAGCAGCCAGTGTTCTTATCTGCTGAGCCATTTCTCCAGTCCTTTTGTTTTGTTTTAATTTATTTATACTTCAAGTTTGATAGAGGCTTTTACCTCATATATTCTGAGTTGACAAACAGGTAAAAGTTTTGTCTATCTGTGTGTGTGTGTGTGTATGTGTGTGGTGGAGGTGGTGGCAATGGTGATGGTGGTGGCAGTGGATGATGACATTTCAATGGGAAAAGAGAGACTGGGGAGAGGCTGAAGGGGTAAAGAAGAGCAAACAAGCACCAGCTGGCCTTGTGAGCTCCTGCTGTGTGATTTGCCCTGTGCAGTGAGGCTCAAGTGACTATTTGCCTTTTGTGACTTCCAGCCTGTGGATCTGCCTGGAGACAGACACTAAGGGACTACATCCAAAGATGTGCAGGGTCTTTCCTGGAACCACATACTAGTAGTGAACCCAGGCCTCTGAGAATGGGGTCCCAGGGTCCCTTGGCTCCTCCAACTGTCAGCGGCAACACAGTGCCTTCCACATCACTGCCTCTCCTGCCAGAAGTATTTGTACTACCAAAAAAGCAATCAGAAAACAAAATGAGAGCAGACAAAACAAACTGATTTTAATTCACGCAGGAAACACTGGCTGCTGCTTGGGACACGCAGCTGGCTCAAGCTTCTACTTCGGCCCCCGAAATAAAGCTGTGTTGCTTCAGCAGCTGCTCCCTCATTCCTCATAAAAATGGCACTGAAACCAAGTTGACGGCAGCCCTGAGGGCCACACTGCCCTGAAGGGACCATCTCACATTTCTGGGGGTTGGGGAATAGTTTCTTCATATAAAGGGTGTGGTGACATTATTGGAACGGAATGACTGACTCAAACACTTGTTACCCGGCGCGTCAGATTCCTCTCTCCTTTTATTTCTAGATTGAGTTGGGAAACTGCAACTTGTCCAGGATTTGCAAGTCAATGATCTTGAAAGAAATATCTTGTAATAAGCAGAGTAGTGTTTAAGGTCCTCTTAATGGATACAAAATTAACTCTAACTATTAACAAAGAAGGGCTGCTTAAACCTGTTCCTTTTCCAACTCATGGTTACAGTCTGTGGAAGAAAATAATTTTTTAAAATATATGCCCTCCCCACATCTCTCACAGGGCTTTGTCATCTCTCCTGTCTGACTCCATTCCTCCCAGAAAACGTGAAAACACACCTATATTCTTAAAGCTACTTGCTCTGATTAGCACCCATGTTAGCGTCCCATTACTGTGGAAAATACCTGGAAAAATTAACAAACACAGAACAATTTTACTTTGCCCACAGTTTCAGGGTTTTCAGTCCAAGGTCACTTGACTCTGGGTTTTTTGTTTTGTTTTCTGAGCCTGTGATGAGGCAGAGCATCATGGTAGAGAGCGTGAGGTAGACAAACTTGCTAATCTCATATTGGTCAGAAAGGAGGCAGGGGAAGACTAGGACCAAAATATAGCCTCGAGGGGACCCATCTCACCAATCACTTATTTCCTCCAACTAGGCCCACCTCCTAAACTTTCTATCACCTCTCAATACCCCACTAATTTGTGAATCTATACATGGCATGAATGAATCCATCCATTAGATCAGAAAATCACCCAAGATCCAGTCACTTACCAAAGTCCCTGCCTGAGAACACTGTAGTGTAGCATTGGGACCAAGCCTTAGGCAGCTTTTGGAGGACCATTCAGATCCAAATCATTGACAATCCTCTGATGTCTCTTTTTAGCCCTTTTTAAAGTACTTTCCAGAAAGAATTCATCAAATGCTTTAAAAGCAAATTGAAATACAGCTCCATTTATTTATTTGTTTGTTTATTTATTTATCTGTTTATTTATTGTTTTGGTCTTTTTGAAACAGGGTTTCCCTGTAGCCTCAGCTGGCCTGGAGCTCACTATGTAGACCAAGCTGGCCTTGAACTCACAGAGATCTGCCTGCCTCTGCCTCCCAAGTGCTAGGACTGCAGGTATGCGCCACCACGCTCTGCTACAGCTCCCTATTTTTAAAACAACAAACTTTGAAGCTGAGACTCAAAACCTTTTCTGTCATAAACTGACATCTGCAAGCCAGATTGTACAACCACAGAGTGCCAGGTGTCTAGGATGAATTGCGGACAGCCTGAGGAAGACTTCAGATACGGATTACAGTCTCAGTGCCACTGAGCTCTGGCCATGATTCCAGAGAGACACCCCAACCTCTGTCTGTGCCTTTCCCCTTCAAATAGAGGGGGAGGGCAATAAGAACATCTTCCACACTGAGTTGCTGTAAGATAGTGTGTGTGAAAATACTTTGCTGTAACAAAATATTAAATCAGTGTCTCTTCTGCTGCTCAGTCTCACATTAGAAAAATGTTCTTGACTACATTCTTTTATGATTGTACTGTTTAGTGCCACTAGTGAACACATTTGCACAAATAAAAACATGACAGATTTTATCTTGCTTCCTATGATAACCATTTTTGCTAAGAGGAAGTGTATTTGTAAAGGGCCTCGTTTGGAATAGGAATTTTGAGAAAAAGGCCGTATTCTCTGGTGAACTTAAGTTGGAAGAGCTGAGTCTGAAACGCCTCACAGCTCTTTGGTAGGAAGCTGAGCTCCAGAAAAGGGAGCTTCGGCTGCAGGAAGGAACTCTCTAGACAAGTGTTTTTGCACCTTCTGGGGCTGTTTGATTCCAGAGTTTCACTAAAGGATTGAACTAGTGAAGTTATACATGCACAGGTGACACAGGCAGGGCAGCCTGAAGACGTGTCTTTGCACAATGCAACATAGAACCTTTCTTTGAAATTAAGGTGTCAGGCTGGTTGTGGTGGCACACGCCTTTAGTCCCAGCACTCGGGTGGCAGAGGCAGGCAGATCTCTGTGAGTATGAGGCCCACCTGGTCTACATAGCGAGTTCCAAGCCAGCCAGGGAGAACCTGTCTCAAAAAAAAAAAAAAAAAAAAAAAAAAAAAAAAACATTTAAGCATCACCTTTCTTTTAAAAAATTAAATTATTAGCATAAATTAATGATATAGGATAGTGAATTTCATTATGCATTTTCAGAAATGTATTTTATTTAATTTTTTGACACAAGGTCTCTATATGTAGACCAGGCTGACCTCAAATTCACGCAGATCTTCCTTAGAAAAGGCGAGACTATTTTGTTTTATGGCCAAGTGCAAAACTGTTCTTGAGGCTCAAGGTACTGTCCTATGTGCACACATGGGGCCTCGCCCACCCTGCCTGCATATAGATATCTGCCCAATGAGAAATGATTTTGCCTCATATAGGTTCTAGTAACTGCCTCTCAAGCTGTAGTTCTGTGCTGTGCCTTATGGGTAAATCCTCCATAGAGGGGTGCAAGAAGGTGTATTGAGCTAGGGATGAGGCTCAGTTGGTAGAGTGCTTGCCTAGTATGCATGAAGGTCTGAGTCCAACCATATAATACCATATGAAACTGGATGTGGTGGCACGTACCTGTGGCCTAGCACTTGGAAGGTGGAGGCAGGAGGACTGGAAGTTAAAAGTCAACCTTGGCTACATTTCAAATTCTATGCCAGTCTCAGGGGGGAAAAATCATAAAGGAAGAGGATGTGTCCATCAGACACTACACTGATGTGGCATAACGTCTCATGACGCCTATGTTGAGTACTCTTCATCTCTCATATCTTACCTTCCACACACCTCCCTGGTGGCTGTGATGACATAGTGTGCCTCCTCTGCCCTTCCACCATGAGATCATGTGTCTTTATTCTCTCTAAAGTTCTAAGTTTGGGCAAGAGGCTAAGGTAGGAGCATAAACTCCAAGTCATAGGACTGCTTGCATCCCGTTTAAGGACCCAACATTAGACATCCCACCCCCACCCCAAGAAGTCAGTAGAACAGATAACTGGTAACTCACCCTCTAAACATTTTTGTGAGTGGCTGAGAGGGAGGCGAAGGAGGCAGCTGCAGTGGCCTTCAACCCTCAGAAACTTTTCCAAGAGGTCTGGCATCATGAGAATTTGCTTAGTATGCTTTGAGAAGTTATTTCAATCCTGCTGGGACCATACTCAGAGCAATTTTGCTTTCCTGGAGTTCTAGGCTTGAATGTCACTGTATAGAAGTCTAGTATTTTATTTCCTAACCAGTTGTTCCTTTCCGTGGAAAATTCATGCAACACGTTATCGGGTTTCCTGAGCAGTATGCAGTAAGATTCCCCTGCTGTAATGAGAAGCATCTAATAATAACTGCTATTTCTATCCAGTGGGTTACATATGCTCACTGGCTATGTGATGAACACCAGCCACATACAAAGGAATGCCTTATTGTTCCCCAACCAAGGAGGCTTGATGATAAAAAACCTGATTTCATTCCTTGGATAGCCTGGCTTTACTTCAGACAAATGTGTTCCAAACTGGAGTTACCAGTCAGTGCCTGGCCTCTCAGATGGCACTCAAATGTCTATCCGAGCTTTTGGAATATGAGGTCTAAGTTCTGAGCTCACAATAGAAGTTATGATGGAATCCTTTCTCTCAGTTCTAAGTATGGGTGCATCAGATAGAATAAGTAGATTTGGGGGATTCCAGTTAAGAATTCTGCATTCTAGAATCAAGATCCTTCTTCTACTTGGCTGTACATTAGGATTCCCTTGGGGTTTAAGAAGAACAGCAAACCCTGATGCCTATATCCACCCTCCAGAGTCTAATTTTATCGATATGGATGTTGCTTGGCTGGGATATTCAAAAGCACCTTTGAGAGAACTGGTGCTCAGCAGAGTCTGAGAATCCCTGGTCAAAGCTCTAAGCTGAAGTGGTAAAAGGAAACAACAGGGAGGGGAGGGGATGACAGGACATGGGACTTAAGGAAGGCAGGTGTCAGAGAACCAAGAAGGCAAGCCAGATGCTGCAGTGAGAGTAGGGCCTTGTTTGTGGAGAAATAAGGAACAAAATATATAAGAGAATCCTGTTGACTCTGGACTGGCTGGGACCCAGAGAGGCTGCCTGGGAAGGCTCCCCAACCAATGCTCCTGTGCCCACATTTCTATGAGTGCTTTTTCTTTACTGCTATGTGGAGGTGGGAGATGTTTTTTAAACTCAGCTTTTTCTTTTTTTGAAGACATGGCCTCATGTAACCCAGGCTAGCCTTCAACTTGCTATGTGACTGAAGATGATGTTGAATTTCTGATTCTTCTGTCCCTATCTGCCAGTTGCTAGGATTATAGGATTACAGGCAGGTGCTAGATATGAAACCCAGGGCTTCGTGCATTCTAGGCAAGCACTCTACCAACTGAACTACATCCCCAGGATCCCACCCTTTTTTAAAAAGAAGCCAGTCATTTACTACGTTGCATAGGCCAGACCCCAAAGCAATCCTTCTGCCCCAGCTTCCTGAGTAGCGAGGGTGAGAGGTGTACACCACCGCATCTAGCTGTCATTTTTTCACTTTTTAAAAGGTAAATAATTTTAGGGCTGGAGAGATGGCTCAACGGTTAAGAGCACTGGCTGTTCTTGCAGAGGATCTGGGTTCTATTCCCAGTACCCACAAGGCAGCTACCAACCATCTGTAACTCCAGTTCCAGGGGATCCAATGCCATCTCCTGACCTCTGTCATTGTATGACACGGATGCACTTACATACATGCAGGCAATATATTCATTTACATAAAATTAAAAAATAGACAAAATATTTTTTAAAAGTAAATAATGTTGCTGGGCATGGAGGCGCACACCTTTAATCCCAGCACTTGGGAGACAGACGCAGACAGATCTCTGTGAGACTGAGGCCAGCCTGGTCTCCATAGCAAGTCCAGACCAGCTATGGCTACACGGAGACCCTGTCTCAAAAAGATGAAAAAAAAAAAAAAAGTGAATAATGTTAGTGGGCCTAAACAGAGACAGAATTTTCAATGGGCAGCACTTGTGGTGGCCCTTCCTCATGCGCAACTGTCACCAGAGTCATCATTACAGACTCATCTTGTCCAGAAGGTTGGAGGTAGGGGTCATGTCCGTCTTACTGTGTTGACATATTGATGTGATGTGCCACTGTGTGACTTTTGGGTGGTGCCAATGGGAAGCAAATTATGAAAAAAGGGTGGCTTGATGCCGTGGTGCGCCCTCAGTCTAACAGGACATAGAACTCAAAGACTCAGAGAGGCTCAGGGAGAATGGTACTTCCTTAGGGAACGGTCATTTGCCTCATCAGTCCCTGACCTTATAACTGAGTATTGTATTGCATGAGCATAAATCCCCAATGCATGTGAGTGAGGGGGAGAGAGTAGAAGGAATGTTAATTACCATCCACTGCTCACTCCTGTTCCTAATGGAAGAATCAGCTCTTTGGAAATCCTGATCTGGACAATTCCTTTGTTTTATTGCCGCCTATCTCCTTTCTTCGGGATTATTTCTTTGTTTGTTTGTTTGTTTATTCATCATTGTGCTGTTAAGGAGGAAGCCTATGGTTGTAAGGTTGGAAAGGCAGGAAAAATCTCAGACCTGCAGAAGGAAACAAACTTTTATTGAAAGAAAAAGAATCACACATCTATACCCACAATCACACAAAGAACTAGGGCTCCACAAGTGCAAAGAGGTCCAGGAAACAGAAATCTAACACGCTCCTGGAGGACCTGGGTTTTTAGGGTTTTAGTGGTTTCCCCTCCCCAAATTCTGGATTGGTCAACTTAAACAAAGAAGAAAAGGCTGATGGGTTTCTGGTTTCAGATGAAGAGGTGTCCAGATCTGGCCTCAGTCAAATCCAAAGTGGTTTGGACTAATCCACCAGAAAGAGAACCTGCTGGCTAGAGGGGGAGCCTCTAGGCTTTTGTCTCAGGCCGAAAAGAAGACAGAAAGAAGTATGCCAATATTTATTACCCCTCAGTGACCACATTTGCTTATTAGGGGTTTTGTCCTTAGACCAGGGCAAGTGCTTGACCACTGAGATACCTTCCCTCGTCCCCTGCTTCCATTTTTGTTTTTTCTAGACAGGGTCTCATGTAGCCTGGGCTAGACTTAGACTCACATGTAGCTGAGGCAACCTTGAGCTTTTTTTTGAGACAGGGTTTCCCTGTAGCTCCAGCTGGCCTGGAACTCATTATGTAGTCCAGACTGGCCTTGAACTCATATGGATCGGCCTGCCTCTGCCTCTGAGTGCTAGGATTAAAGTCCTGTGCTACCATGCCTAGCCAACCTTGAACTCTTTATGCTTGCTCCTCTGCCTCTACCTCCCAAGTGCTGGGTTTATAGGTATCACCATGCCCAGCCTCCACCAGCCCTTTAACTTCTTTAAGATGACAAGTGTCTTATTAAAGTCTTGGGAAAGAGTCTTAAGTAGAGGCTTGGAGGTTGCTAAGAGCCCTGAACAGGTTCTTGACCTACAAGAAACAATAGGATCCCTTTTTTTGACTAAGGTTTATTAAAATGGCTGCCTTGACTGTGTGCTTGTGGCTATCTGTCTCCTCGGAATTCTGTTGCCTTGGTCAGCTTAGGAAACGGCAGCTAGTTCTTGATAAAATTATACTGTCTTCTGTGAGGTCACTAAAATAATGATTCACCTAATGCAGAGGCCTCCGAGGCTCCGTCCCCTCCCTGTCCCACTGCTTAGCTCTGTGTCAGTGTTGACAAATGTCCTTCTTCCATTCCTTAATCTACTGTCATATTCTACTCTGATGCTGCGTTTGCTTAGTGGGTGAGATGTGTGAAATTATACTTCAGGAGACAATTCCTTGCTTAATATGTTGGTTGTTTCTGTGGGAAAGTTGCTGTGTTGTTTTATTGAAGGCTTTGATTCTGAGAAGCACAATAAAAGTATTCTTTGGAATGTTTCCCTAAAGGTGTCTCTTAGGAATCAGCCATTGTTATTTATTGATTATCAAGAGGTGGGGGCCCAGGAGCCACAGACACCTAAAAAAGACTTTCATGGGACTGTCTCAGGAGACAGTTCCATAACCTCTTGTGCTTCATCTTCATAACTTAAAGGAACAGGCAAAGAAAGGGGCAGTGTTTACCACCGGTAGTCCTGTGTTACTGAAGTGTTTTGCTTAACTGTATTTAATTTTTTATCTAAGACACTATTTTTATTTCCTTCAGGTGTTTGCATAAGCCTTCACTATCCTTGCATAGCCATTTTCAAATTGCAACCTCTTCCCATAGTATTCTCATTGTTCTTCCTGTATTCAGAGTATATTGGAGCTAGCACTCTAGGCTCATACTCCTCTCTGATCCTCACGGTACGTGGTCTCCAGTCTCATCACTAAACCAACCATTAAGAAGGATATTTGGCCAGGTGTGGTGGTGCATGCCTTTAATCCCAGCACTCGGGAGGCAGAGGCAGGCAGATCCCTGTGAGTTCAAGGCCAGCCTGGTCTACATAGTGAGTTCCAGGACAGCTGGGGCTACAGGGAGACCCTGTCTCAAAAAGACCAAAAAAAAAAAAAAAAAAAGAAGGATATTTGAAGGTGTTTTTCTTTTCTGTAAAATGAGACCAACCTAATTCCCTCCCATCAGCACCCCCTGTGACCACCTTGTGAGGTCGTTCCTGGGACACTTTGGGTGCCATGACCCACCTTGCTCTGCAACTTCAGCTTCTCCAAGCCCCACTGGACACAATGGCCTTGGCAGGCGTTTGCCACTTAGTCATGTATTCCCCGGCCTCCTACAGCTCGAGGGACAGTGCTGTGTCTTGGCCAGTAGATTTCTCCTCTCATTTTTCTTTTTTTTTTTTTAAGTCAAATTGTTTTATTCAGATGCTTGAAGGTGGAGTGGAGCTGAAGAGGTCAGTGGGATGTAAAGTCTTCAGCAAGGAGGTCTTCCTGGCCTCATTGTTACTGACATTGTTTTATGTCTGGGAAGTAAAAATTGCCATTCTGACCCAGCTTAGAGATCATGACCCTCAGCCCTGGGCTTGGCACACTTTCATTAATAATTTCTTTACCAGTTCTTGAGCTGGAGGTGGTGCCAGTGCTCAGTAAATACTCGTGGAATGGAGAAGGTACACTCACCCTTTTCCAACGGAAGAGAGCTCTTGCCTACTGACTGCCATTTTACCACTCCAAAGCCCAGAAGAGGTGGGTCAGTGAGCAAGATTTGACATGGACAGTGTTTATGTATCTTGAGAGTGATATATAACTCAGATTTGTCAGGGGAGAAAAAAATCAATGAGACATGATGACTTGCTGATGGGTGTGGACGCAGAAGAGCTTTACATGCTAGGCATGGTGGTATACACCTGTAATCTTGGCTGAGACAGGAGGATCTCAAGTTGGAAGCCAGCCTGGGCAAAACAGTGAAACCCATTTCAGAGAGAGAAGAGACAGAGACAGAGACAGGACATAGACACAGACAGAGACACAGACACAGAGAGGGAGTATAGTGGGTGAGTAGGAAGTCAACGGCTCTTCCCTCTGCCGACCTGGAGAAACACTGAAGCATTAGCACTGAGAGGACTTCAGTCTCAGGTCACAGATCTAGTCAACCACATAATGAGAAAGAGTCGGAGGTTCCAGTCCCAAGTCTACAGATTATATACGTACTAGGATTGGAAGATCACCCAAATTAAGCACCTTTTTGCTTGAATCTTTTGACTGTCCTTTCTCACTGATGGCAAAAAAAAATTGGTCTGGGCTATTTTTTTCTTTTTATTTCTGTGTTGATTTATTTATTCATTAATTTAATTTTTGCAGAGCTAGAGATTTAGCCCAGGATCTAGGCAAGTCCCATAGTACTGTGCTGATGAGCTCAGAGGTCCCAAGGGTAAACCTACCACTATTGTGTTGCTAAATGGACATAGCATCAAACTGCCGTCTGTCTCTGCCCATAGATCAGTTCAGCTCTTAGTCCTCATCAAAGAAGTTTCTTTACCGTGGATGGAAGTTAATGTAGAAACTCACATCTGGTGAAACTGTAGAGAGTAGTGTCTGTGGAATGCTTACCCAAATGGGGCATTTGTATCAAACCTCCTAGTTTACCCCAAGGTTCAGGGACCTCTCCAAAATGGGGGTAGGAAGATTGTAAGAGCCAGAGGCAAGGGAAAACTGGAGTGAAACTGTCTTCTGAACCTGACAGGACTGTTGCAGTCATGAACACTCAGCAGCTGTGGTTGCTAGCACAAGACCTGCACAAAGTCAATGTAGACAACCTTCCAGTGTAGAGTGGGGAGCTATTGACAGTTGATGGCTTGGGGGGAGGCATTAGTTTTCCTTAAGGGTGTGTCCCCTGGTAAGTTGACCATGATCTAGTGGATGCCCCAAACCCATGAGTATGTGAGCATACTCAGTGGGATAGTTTTAAAAAAGGACATGAAGTTGAAAGGGAGGTAGGAGGTGGGGGACAATCCAGAGGAAGATAGGAGGAAGAATTGGGGGTAAACACAATCAAAATACAGTATATGCAAGTATGAAATTTTCAAAGAATTAACAAAAAATATTATTTTTAAAAATCTGCCTAGAATGCCCCCTCCCCCAATCAGTTGTGATTTAACATTGTAACTCTGGTACCTTTCTTACCTAAATCATACTCTTGCAGGAAACCTGGTTTTTTATTTTATTTTATTTTATTTATTATTATTGTGTGTATGTGATCGGGGCAAGGGCACATGTGCCATGGTGACCATATGGAGGCCCGAAAACAATTTTGTGAAGTCATTTCTCTCCTTCCAACCTCACATGAGTTCTGGGGATCTAACTGAGGTTTTCAGGCTTGCCAACAAGCTCCTCACTCACTGAGCCATCTCAACAGCTCTGGAAGCCTGGGGGTTTTTTGGGGGGGGTTGTTTTTTGGGGGGGGTGTTTTTTAACAGACTTGCCACTGGTTTTGAATATCCACTGAAGCTTGTAGCCTTAGGGCTGAGAGACAAGGATAGGTCTTCTGGCTCAGTTCTCCTCTCCTAGGCCTATATAAAATACAAAGAATGGAATCAGTGACCAGATGAGAGACCCCATGGCTACTCTCAGAAGGCCTCTAGTGTCTGGTATTTTTTGCTTTTGATGTGCAGGTAAAGTTTATAATTCAAATTTTGAACTTGAAGTAGAATCTGGGGAGTATATTTCTGTTTCTGTGATAAAACACCATAACCAAGTCAACTTATAAAAGGAAGAGTTTATTAGGCTTATGGTTCCATAGGGCTAAGAGTCCCTCATGGCAGAAGGCAGCCAGAGTAGAAAGCTGAGTGCTCCCATCTTCAAGCACGCACAGGAAGCAGAGGGAGAAACTGGAAGTGGGAAAGAGGCTCCTGAACCCTCAAACCAGGCGCCAGTAACCTGCCTCCTCCAGCATGGCCACACCTCCTAAAGGTTCCAGGACCCTCCCCATACAGCCCGCAAACTGAGGCCCAAGTATTCAGATACTTGGAGCCTACAGGGAGTATATCCATTGAAACCACCACAGGGAGCTTTATTTCTCTGTAACTCTTCATACGCATTTGAGAACACAACCCAAATCCACTTTATTTTTCCTTTAAATACCAGTAAGTTTGTAGTTTGCCCTCTTTCCAAGGGCATGGCAGCCTGCAGCAATTTCTAAAATTAGATTTTTCTTGTTCAGGTCACTGATTAGGAATGGCTTCCGTGTCACTCTGTTTACACAGTTTTCCTTCTGACACCTTCGTGACAACAGTGTCTGCTTGGCGAGGCTTGAGAACCCACAGGAGACTATGGAAAAACTTGGTAAAATTCACTGTGGGGCCCTGGGCAGTGTCCCTACCCTAGCACTGGTGTTTGGATTCAGGACCCTTTCAACCTTTGCCTCCGGATTCCTTGTCCCCTTTCCATCACTGTCTCAAAGTCACGGCAAAGGTCAGAACCTTCATATCACTCCATGAGGTACTAATGAACAGAAAGATGAGCTTGTGTTCAGGAATTTAAGACCCAGTGTTTGATTTCATTTTCGTGATTTATCTTGCATTTCTCCTCCTGCTTGTGGGCTTACAGGTGTCATCTAGTTGTAAATTTAAGTCAAGGAAACTTCAGTATAAAAATGACCAGAAAATGCTTGCCCAGAAGAGCCCTGAAACAGTAAAAACAGGTCTTTTTTTTTTCAAGATTTATTTTCATTTATGTGTGTGTGTATGCGTGTGTGTGTGTGTGTGTGTGTGTATGTGTTTGAGTGCACACTCACATGCATACACACACCTATGGAGACCAGACAAGGGTGTCATAGCCCCTGGAGATGGAATTACAGTTGGTTTTGAGCCACTTTATGTGGTGCTGGGAACCCAGCTCAGGTCCTCTGGAAGAGCAGCTGGTCTTTTCTTTCTTCTTTTTTTAAAATTTTGACTTATTTTTACTTATGTGTAAGAGTTTTTTCCTGCATGGATGTAAGTGTGCCATGCATGCAATGCCTACAGAGGCCAGAAGAGTGTCAGTCTCTTGAAACTGGAATTTCAGATGGTTGTCAGCTGCTATGTGAGCACTGGGAACTGAACCTGGGTCCTCTGGTTGAGGAACCAGTACTCTTAACCACTGAAAATAAGTATTATTAGCTGGGTGTGGTGGCACAGTTTTAATCCTACCACTTGGGAGGCAGAGGTACGAGGATTTCTGTGAAATTGAGGTGGGCATGGTTCATGTGGCAAGGAGGCTACAGAGGGACCCTGTCTCAAACTGACAAAAAAAGAAATGAAAAGAAAAAAAAAAAAGAACAGAAGTACTATTATTTTACTTTACATTTGAGGAAATAGACTTTTGAGAGGGCAGCTTGGCCCAGGGGATACAAGCTACTGAGGGTGGATTTGAACTCAAGTGTCTGACACAAAACCCATGTTGTTATACCTGCCTGTGTTCACCTGAGCTGGTTTTCTATTCAGGCAAAACCTTGAACCAGTCACAGCCTCTGGGTGACCACAGGCTGGGCTGGACTAGCACTTTCAATTTGTTTTCCTCTGAGGACAGCACACAATGGGACCTTTGTTTTCCCAGGTGGGTTGATTTGCATTCGCTGAAGTAATTAGCCTTGCCATCTTGTCTCACTTTGATTGAGCTAGTCCACATGCCAACAAAAATAGAAATGGGGGAAACCACCTAGCTGATGGAACAGGAACAGGAACAGGACTCTGAGAGTTACTGAGATATGGACTCAGGTCTGTTACTTTTTGCCCACTTCCACCCTGAGTAAAGCAAAACAAAACCTAGCCACCTGATTCCAATCACAGTCTGTTCTGTAATCTTTTAAGTGGTTGAATACCTCATGAGTATCCTAGTGGTGGCACATTCATTGTTTTGTAAGAGAATATTGTAGGGTTCGGATGAGATTTTTATCATTTCTCTTCCAAATAGGTGCTTGATAACTAGAGTTGTTGAAGTGTGCCCTGCTGGTCCTCGCTGGTAGCCCTGGAGGCCTCTTGTCACTGGCAGGCTGGATTCTCCTCAGGTCTAGTCCAGCTTCTGAAGGCACCAATATTTGTCTTTCCTCCATCATTACCTGTCCCTAAGGAAGCGCTTGACTTCACCACTTTGTTTCCTGCCTCCACTTCCAAATTTTTCCCTTCTTCATCATAGCTATCTCTTTATTGCTTCCTCGGCCAAACCTGCTTGTCCATTTCTGATCCCAGAATGAAGAGGACTAAAAGGAACAGCAATCCCTTGAAAGCAATACAGTCTTATGGTAACATAAAGTGGGGATAATAAAGCTATTATTGATATATATGTATATTATTCATGTGTGTGTGTTTGTGTGTGTGTGTGTGTGTGTGTGTGTGTGTAGAGTTCATATAGTCCAGGCTGACCTCCAACTCACTGTGTAGAAAAGCATGACCTTGAACTTTTGATTCTCCTGCCTCCACATCCCAAGTGCTGGGATTATAGGTGTGTGCTACATGCCCAGTTTATGAGGTTCTGAAGTTTGAACTCAGGTTGTCATGAATGCAAGGCAAACTCTCCTACCTATTCATATTCTTAAATGCAGTTTTGCAGGTTATCAGTACTTCTTCATAAAGGACCACAGTGGTTTAATCAAGGTGACAATTGGTGTTATATCTGTAGAAAAGTGTGTGCTGTTATCTATGCATAGGTAGGTGTACTCTGTCTTTGAAGCAAGGTGACCTTGAAGGCTGCCCAAGGCAAGTCGGCCTGAGTGTTCTGGAGAACTTGTATGTATGAACACTTGCTAGTGCTATTGGTACTGTGGTTCTTAGTGGTAGTGAAGGTGGGTCATGGAGGGGAAGGATAGGGCAGATTTCGGATGTCCTGACAGTGGGTTAAAAAGCCTCACTTCACAATTTTGGAAATCACTCCATAAAGATATTGTGATGATTCCTCTGTGAATGTGCATCTTGAATGCCTTGAGCAAACACTGATCAGCTTCTCCCACTCACAGTGCTCTCTGTACAGTATCAAGTGTAAGGGTTTGAGCCTTTTTGAACTTTCAGCAGGAGAGTCTTTATCCTGAACTACTTCTGAATTTCAGATAAATGGTGAGTAATTTTTTAGTAAAATTTATGTCTGCACCCTCTTCACATGATATTATAATTCAGAATGAAGTTTCCTCCCCCACCACCCCCGCAAAAGGCTCATGTGTCAAAGGCTTGGTCTCAGCTGGTAGCACTAATTGAGAGGTCTTTGATATGCAGGGTGCTGACTTTACCCACCATGTTTGCCACTGATGGAATTCATAGTTTAAAAGGCCACTAGGAAGTAGGATCTAGTTGGAGGAAGTCATTGGGGCATGTCTTTGAAAGGCATATCTTGTTCCTGGCCCCTTTATGGCCCTCTCTGTTTCCTGGGTGTCACACATGAACAGCTTTGCTTTGTGTCCTATTGTCTTTATGCAGCCCAGGCTGTCCTCAAACTCAGTGTGTCAAAGATGACCTTCAACTGGTTATTCTCCTGCCTCCACCTCTCAGATGCTGGCTTTACAGTATGTGTTACCACATCTGGTGGATCTTCTTTTAAGATGATTTGCTCAGCAATAAAAAGCTAACATATAGGACAAGCTAGATGTACAGGGAAAATACGAGTTCTTTATCTCGTCTAAACTTAATCTGATTTTCCTTATAGACACAGTCCTGGTGGTTAGCAAAGAAAGAACCAAAGCAATAATTGTTAGTGTTAGTCAAAGAAAATTCTTGCCTAGTTAGATCATTTGGTCGCCCTTTTATACAAGGCTGAGTCTCTAAAATAAAGTGTCCCTCTTTTGTGTCATCCTTCATCCCAACTTTCCACTTACGTACTAAAAAAGGTAGAGGCTTAGGAGTTTAGAATGGTGGTAAGTGCAGGTCCTTGGTACACTGTCCCTATTCCCTTAGGCTCTGTTTGTTTTCTTCCTAGTGACTGCTGTCCTCCAGGAAGAATTCAGTAGCCATTGAGTTCATCCCAGTTTGTGCCTGGGTGATGGCTCTGGGATCACTGGCAATCCCCCATTTGCAGATTCAGCCTCTGCCCAGGTCAGATTCAGACACCCCAGCCTCTGCCATGGGCTTATCCCAGCAGCTCTGGCACTGGGGCCCATCCAAGGCTTATCACCCCATGGGAAATTCATTACAAGTGAGCCAGCTGGCATCTTATGCCCTAGAATCTTTCTTCTGAAGACTAAGGACCTTTGAATCAAGCTGGGCCAGGCCCTCTCCACGGTGATGTTCTCCTGGAGTGTTCAATGGATAGTGGAACCAAGAGCCCCCAGCCCTTGACGTCCCTGCATTTGCCTCCACATCTGTCTCCTTATCCCTGAGGCCAAGACAAAGGGAGAACATGGTTACCAGTGCGGTGTGTCACTGTCTTCTCCCTCACTCCCAAGATAGCCTGAGATCTGAAGAGCTGTGCCTCTTCTCTTGCTCTGTTTGCTTCCTCCTCCTCTCTAACCATAAGTGTCCTGTCTTAGGTTGGAGGGGCATCAACTTTGCATTATGGGAAAAACTGGTGATTGGAATCCTCCAGGTGGTTCTCAGAGTATGGTCATGCACCAGAAACTTTTATGAAATGTTATATTCCTAGGCCTTTCTCTAAACCTATTGAATCAGAAACTGGGATTTGGGCTGAGCAGTCTATGGTTCACTGAGCCTCTGCTGGGATCCTATGGCCCTTAAAGAACCCTGACGTTACAGATGTCCACAGCTTCTCTCCTTCTCTACCACCTCCTCTCATGGGTTTCATGCCTGAAGTCTTGCTAAATAGACCAGATACTTGCTTAATATAATTGATTGATTACCCACTAGATAAACTCAAAACATTTTAAGGTTAAAAGAAAGCAGTTTCCAATCTATAAGAAATCCTGACACATGTTACAGGGACAGATTGTGAGGCCATTATGCTGATGAAATAAAATGATCATAGAAGACAAAGGATTTTACAACTGTGAAGTACCCAGAGCAGTCACATTCTCAGAGACAGCAGACTGGTTATCACCATAAGCCTGAGGAAAAGGAAAGGGAAGAGTCGAGTCCTTAAATGGAGACAGACTTGTAGCTCCCTAAGGTGAAGAGCGTTCTAGAGATGGACAGTGGTGACAGTGACATGACAATGTGAAGATACTTGATGCCACTGAACTGGATACTTAAAATGGTGAAGAGGGAAATAACTACAATTAAATTATCAATTAAAAAAGTAATTTGGTGATTGACTGGTGGTGTAGGTCAGTGGTGGAGGTGAGCAAGGCCCTAGGTTCCACTCCCAGCACAGAAGAAAGAGGAGGAAGAGGAGGAGAGTTAAGGGTTAAAGATGGCATAAGTTCTTAACAATAGTTACTGGTTTGAGGAGTTTGAGGAAAGTCAATGACTAACTCAGCTGATTAACTACAAAAGACAACCCTGGTGGTTAAGGTTCATATGTGAATACAGGAACAGCTACTGCTGGTAAATTTGGCTATTTTAGAAAATGGTTTTTAAAAATATTATAGCTATTATTTTTATTTTTATTTTATTTTATTTTGTTTTATTTTATTGTTGTTTTGAGACAGGGTTTCCCTGTAGCTCCAGCTGTCCTGGAACTCACTATGTAGACCAGGCTGGCCTCGAACTCACAAAGATCCGCCTGCCTCCCAAGTGCTAGCATTAAAGGCATGCATTATGATGCCCGGGTTACTATTTTTATTTTATATGTATGAGTGTATTGCCTACAATCCCCTGGAACTGGAGTTATAGATGGTTGTTAGCCATCATGTGGGTGCTGGGAACTGACCCTCGTCCTTTTAGAGAGCAGCCAATGCTCTTAATCGCTGAGCCATCTCTCCAGCCCTTTTTGGCAAATCTTAACTGAGTTTTTGAGCTATTTAAAGAATAAAAAGAAGCTGGTCAAATTTGAGTGTAGAACTCAAATAGGGTAGTTAGTGTTTGTTGAGATTAAAGGCTGTTTACACTTGGACAGCTTACAGTTTAGGTGAAAAAAAAAATCTCTGTGCATAAGTTTACACCTAATGTCTCTGTCCTGTATCTTCTAAGTTTTGAGAAGTCATTGGTCCCTCCCATGTGGCAAAAGGTAAGCCGCTGAGAAGGGTCTGGCAATTGCCCACATCCGTTGTTCCAGATAGAAGTCTTCTGGGTCCCCTAGTGCTTTACTCTGCTGGCCCCTTGGCTGTGAGATGGAGGGCAACATCTTCCCTGGAGGCAGCAACAAGAAGAGGGTGGTATTGGCGCATGAAGACCACCACTTCCCACATTATTTGCCTACCCAATGAAATAATACTCTCAGGCACAAATGATTCATGTTTTCTTAACCCTGTTGAAGGATGGATTGAAACATCCTTAGAAAACTGCTCCACTTGGGCTGGAGAGGTGGCTCAGTGGTTCAGAGCACTGGCTGATCTTGCAGAGGACCAGGATTCGATTCTCAGCACCCACATGGCGGCTAACAACCACCAATAACTCCAGTTCTAGGGGCTCCAACACCCTCTTCTGAACTCTACAGGTATTGCATGACGTGGGTGCACTCACTCACAAGCAGGCAGTATACTCATAAAATAAAATATATATATATATATATATATATTGAATCATATATGAATATAATGAATTTCACTCATTTAAATCATA
>NW_008347125.1:3543205-3543582 GCF_000622305.1 Nannospalax galili
CCACTCTAAAAACAGTGAACTTACCATGCAGAGTGCAGCTTGAAGACATGGTTCCACAATCCTTACAGATCAGTTGCCACACCTTGGCACTTCTTTTACAAAATCTTGTAACCACCACCACCATTCTAATCCCATTTCCAAGTTCCAGAAAAGCAGACAATTTTTTTATTTTTCGTCTTTTTGAGACAGGGTCCTCTTGTAGCCCCAGCTGGAGCAGGCTAGCCTTGAACTCACAAATATCCACCTGCCTCTGCCTCCCAAGTACTGGGATTAAAGGTGTGCTTAAAAGGTAATGCTCTTCTTCTTCCTCTTCTTCTTCTTCTTCTTCTTCTTCTTCTTCTTCTTCTTCTTCTTCTTCTTCTTCTTCTTCTTCTTCT
>NW_008347125.1:3543884-3617163 GCF_000622305.1 Nannospalax galili
ACAACCGTCTGTAACTCCAGTTCCAGGGGATCAGATGCCCTCTTCTGTCCTCCATGGGCATTGCACAACACAGGTGCATTTACACACATGCAGGCAATACATTCATAAACATAAACTAAAAATAAATAATAAATAAATTAATTAATTAATAATAAATAAATAATAAATAAAAATGTCTTTTAAAAATGTACCTAAGGAGGCTGGGGAAATGGCTCAATCATTAAGCGCACTGACAGTTCTTCCAAAGGACTAGGATTTGGTTCCCAGTACCCACATGGTGCTGACAACCATCTGTAACTCCAGGTCCAGTGACTCCAATGCCCTCTTCTGGCCCCCACAGGCATTGCATTACATGAGTGCACTTACATACATGCAGGCAAAACACTCATATAAATAAGTAAATAAATGAATAAATAAATACACCAGGTGTGGTGTCGCACCCCTTTAATCCCAGTACTTGGGAGGCAGAGGCAGGAAGATCTTTGTGAGTTCGAGGCCAGCCTGGTCTACATAGTGAGTTCCAAGACAGCTGGGGCCACAGAGAGACCCTGTCTCAAAAAGACAAAAATAATAATAATAAAATAAAGAATAAATAGATAAATTTAAAGCATCAAAGTACTGACTTTTAATACTCACCACCACCAATCCTTATATTGTGGATCAGTTGGTCATAATTAGGTTCTAAATGGAATAAATAACATCTTATACAAGAAGTATTTGCCTTGCAGATGTCTAATCCACTTAAAAACTGGAAGCTGTACATTATCTGGATTTCTGGCCTCTGAAAAAATCAGATAATCTGGGAGCAGTGGCTCGGAGCTGCAGGTACCTATACCAAGAGAAGAGAAGGGTGTCCCCCTCTAGATTTCTGTATGGTCCCACTGCTGCCTATGATCTTAGCTGCCACTGCCTGTTTTACATTTCTGCCTGGACCAGGAGGCACTCGGGTTTGCCAGAGTGGTAGCCCAGACACTGATCTACCTGCTGTATTCTTCATCTCCTACCAGTTGTCCCAGCTGCCTTTGGCAAGAGAGCACCTCTGGAGAATCCGAATACTAAGCTAGAGGAGGGAATTCTTCTCTTATCCCTTTGATCTCTCCAGTAAGTACCCCACTGCCCTCTCAAGTGCCAATGGAAGGTTTGCTGAGTGAATGAAAAGCCCCCTATGGTGTACACCTGTGTGCCTGTGCGTGCCTTTTGTCATATTTCTTTGTAGTAATATCTTATATTTATTCTGACAATTTCACACATATATATAGTGCAATTTTTTTTTTTTTTTGGTCTTTTTGAGACAGGGTCTCCCTGTAGCCTCATCTGGCCTGGAACTCCCTATATAGACCAGTCTGGCCTTGAACTTACAGAGATCTGCCTGCCTCTGCCTCCCAAGTTCTGGGATTTGTGTGCCACCATGCCTGACTAATCCTAGAAATTTTAAAATTTCCTTCCTGATTTCCTCAAGGACCCATTCATCATTCAATAGAGTGTTGTTTAAGCTCCATGAGTCTGTATGTATTCAAGGGTTTCTTTTGCTGTTGATTTGAAGTCTTATTCCATTGTGATTAGATAAGATGCAAGAAATTATTTCATTTCCTGTATTTGTTGAGATTTGTTTTGTATCTTAATATATGATCTATTTTAGAGAAAGTTCCAAGGGCTGCTGAGAAAAATGTGTATTCTGTAGTGTTAGGTCGGAATGTTCTATAGATTTCTATTAAATCCACTTGATCTATCATATGATTTAATTCACGTATTTCTTTATTGTTTTGTTGGGGAGACCTATAAATTGGTGGCAATAATTGAAGTCACCCACTACTGTTGTGCTAGGATTAGCCTGTGGCTTTACATTTAATAGTATTTGTTTTACGAAAGTGGGTGGACCTGTGTTCAGGCCATAAATGTTCAGAACTGTACTGACATACCGACATTCTAAGCATAAATGTCTAGAATCATAGAATGGACTGGCTTCTTTATCTTTTCTCACTGGTTTGGGGTTGAAGTCCCTTTTGTCAGATATTAGAGGAGGGGCACCTGCTTGAAGTCCTTTTGCTTAGCATTATTTTTTCCATCCTTTCATCCTAAGGTAGTCTCTGTCTTTTGTGGTTAGGTACATTTCTTAGAGGCAACAAATAGATGGCTCCTGTTTTTTAATCCAATCTATGAACCTGTGCCTTGTCATTGGGGGAATTTAGATCATTGATATTCTGAGTTATTTAAAGGTGTGTATTGATTCTTGTTATTTTGTTGATTTTTGCAATTTTTAAGATTCTTCCTTCCTTGCTTAGCAATTATTCTAGCATGCTTTACTTTTTCCACTGTGGCTTCATAACTGGATTTGTTTTTCTCTTCAGCCTGAAGAATTCTTTCAAGTATCTTCTACAGAGCTGTCTTAGTGTACAAATTCCGTTAGTCTATTTTTATCATGGGAGGTTTTAATTGTTGCTTCAATTATGACAGCTTTGCTGGGTTTAGTAGTCTGAGTTGGCCGTTCTTGTCTTTCAGAACTTGAAATCAATTCAAATCATTCTGGCTTTTAAAACTTCAGTTGAATAATCTGGTGTTAATCTGATGGACCTGCTTTATATGTGACTTGGTGTTTCTCTCTTGTCCCTTTCAACACACTTTCTTTTTTCAGCATATTTAGTGTTTTGATTATTGTGGGGGGTGGTTATACAATGGGAAGTTCCTTTTTGGTCTTGTTTGTTTGGTGTCCTATGTGCCTCCTGTATCTGGATTTGGCATCTCTTTTCATAACCTTGAGAAAATTTGTTTTTTTGGGGGGGGTTGTCTTTTTTTTTTTTTTTTTTTTTTTTTTTTTTTGTCTTTTTGGAGACAGGGTCTTCCTGTAGCCCCAGCTGGCCTTGAATTCATAGAGATCCGCCTGCCTCTGCCTCTCAAGTGCTGGGATTAAAGGCGTGTGCCACCACACTCAGCTTGTTATGATTCTTTTAATAATGTTTTCTATGCTTTTGGAAAGAGATTCTTCTCTATGCCTCTTACCCATAGATTTTTTTCTTTTTAGAGTATCGTGTATATCTTGGAATTCCCACTGGTACCTTCTTATTATTTTATCTCTGTCCTTGTTTTGCTGGTTCAGTTCCTCTACCTTGTCTTCAAGTTCAGATATTCTCTCCTCTTCTTGTTCTGTTGGTGAGACTGTCCATGGATCTTTTTTTTAAAATGTATATGAGTGTCATGCCTGCATGTATGTAAGTGCACTAGTGTCATGCAGTGCCCACGGACGAAAGAAGAGGGCATCAGATCCCCTGTAACTGGAGTTATCCCTGTAATCGTTGTTAGCTTCCATGTGGGTGCCAGGATTTGAACCTGGTCTTCTGCAAGGACAACAAGTGCTCCTAAGTGCTAAAAAGTTTTGTATTAGCCAGGCGTAGTGGTGCGTGCCTGTAATCCAGCACTTGGGAGGCAGAGGCAGGCAGATCTCCGTGAGTTCAAGCCCAGCCTGGTCTACATAGTGAGTTCCAGGCCAGCGGGGGTTAAGGGGGGCCCCTTGCCCAAAAAAACCCAAAAAAAAAAAAAAAAAGTTTTGTATTTATGTATATGTATGCATGCCTGTGTGAGTTTATATGTACCACATGCCTAAAGGTGCCCACAGAGGCCAGAGGGCATCAGATCCCTTGGAAATGGAGTTAAAGACAGTTGTGAGCTGCCTTCTATGGGTGCTGGAACCTGAACATAGGTCCTCTGCAAGAACAATATGTTTTCATAACTACTGAGCCATCTCTCCAGCCCTTAGCATTTCTTTCTTTCCTTCTTTCTTTCTTTCTTTCTTTCTTTCTTTCTTTCTTCCGACTGGCTGTGTCAAGCCCCTGCTGCTAGAGTCTCCCTGTAGCCCCAGCTGTCCTGGAATTCACTGGAATTCATGGTGTAGACCAGGCTGGCCTTGAACTCACAGAGATCTGCCTGCCTCTGCCTCTCAAGTGCTGGGATTAAGGGCCCAGCATTTCTTTTTAAGGTACATTGGTTTTCCAACTTCACCATCATTCCAACTGCCTGTCTTCTACTCCAGCATAAAGATGCAGGCTAGGAAAGCGAAAGGAAAAATGCTCTCCTCCCTGTCAGTTTAAATGATGTGAAGCAGGTTTTATTATACCAAATTATCATCAGGCTAATTGCTTGACAGCCTCTCTCCTTACTGCTAGCTGGCGCCTTGCAACTGATCTACTCTGTTGATATTGGTCTGGGAGAGTCAGGCATATTCTCACCAAGGAGAATTCTACCACCCAGAAAAATGCCCCTGAGCATCATACAGCAGATCCAACATGTACAATAGTGTTTTCAGAACATATAGTCTGAAAGCAGGCTTTTTAGCTTCAAGCTGTTAGCATTATTTGTTAGTTCTGTGATCTTGGACAAATTTTCGTTCCTCTGTGTCTGAGATTCTTCGGTTATGAAATTGGGTATAATAATAATATTACCTTATTTGTAGGTGTTTAAAAAAGGGCTGGAGAGATGGCTCAGTGGTTAAGAACACTGGCTGTTCTTGCAGAAGACTCGGGTTTGAATCCCAGCATCCACATGGCTGCTAACAACTGTCTGTAACTCCAGTTCCAAGGAATCCGACAACCTCTTCTGTCCTCCGTGGGCATTACGCATCAGTTGGTAGAGTGCTTGCCTAGTTTTCGCAAAGCCCTGGTTTCAGTCCCCAGCACCACAAGCCTGTGCTGGAGGTAGAGACAGAAGGATCAGAAGTTAAAGGCCATCCTCAGCTGTATAGTGAGTTCAAGGCCAGCCTAGGTTATAGGAGACCCTGTCTTATAAAGGTTTTATATAGTACTCTGTATCCTGTGTAATATGTAGTAAGCACTATTCAAAGTAGGCGTAAGTGTAGCTAATGTATGCTGCTGCTCTTACCTTTCTTATTTTTCATATTAGCCATGTAATGATCCTAGGGATTGAAATGAGCTTGGAATGGTTCTGTAATTTTGTTCCATTATGCTCCTTCTCCAGAGTTTTTTAACCATAAAGCTAAACTGTGAGCCTAAATGTAATTACTTACTCTGATTCTTGGCACTAACTGGTAACTTGGGATTTTGGGACTTTTAGGAGATGTTCAGTGCCTTTGCTTGCTACCTTCCTGCAAACCTCACATTCCTGTGAAGAAGTTCTTTGATTTTCCAAAAGAACTATAGAACATGAAGAAAGGGGCTGGAGAGATGGCTCCATGGTTAAGAGCACCAGCTGCTCTTGCAGAGGATCTGGGTTCAAGTCCCAGCACCCACATGATGGCTAAACAGTCAACTCCAGTTCCAAGGGAATTTAACACCCTCTTCTGACCTCCGAGGGCATTGCATGACACAGGTGCGCTTACACACCTGCAGGCAATACACTCATACATATAAAATAAAAAAAATTAAAAAAATAGCCGGGTGTGGTAGTGCACACCTTTAATCCCAGCACTCCGGAGGCAGAGGCAGGCGGATCTCTGTGAGTTCAAGGCCAACCTGGTCTACATAGTGAGTTCTAGGACAGCTGGGGCTACAGGGAGACCCTGTCTCAAAAAGACAAAAATAAATAAATAAAATTAATTAATTTAATTTAATTTGTAAAAAGAACACAAAGCAAGAGTGAAGGCACAGGGACTGATGTGGTTACTTTAGCCAGCAGCACAGAGATGGAGTGAAGTAAAACAGTGTGTTGACTGTCAGCATTGACGTCAGCAGGGAAAGAATATCATGCCTTTTGATTCCTGTGTCATCCATGGCTTGGGTCCTGTAACTAAGATACAGGAAAGGTCTTGAATGATACTTTGGACTTACCTGGCATCTTTTATGATGCTGAAAGGCCAAGCGTCATTATCTCATCAGCCTGTTAATGTTGTGGTGCCATCAGATTGACATAAAAAATGTTCACAAAAAATGTTCACACTAATGCAAAGTGAGCATTGACTCATTTGCTAATGTGTCCACTGGCCTTAGAGCATCCTGGAAAATCTGACTCCTTCAGTCATTCAAAGTTCTCCAACAAATACAATTTCCTGTGACATTAAAGGAAAATGAACTGGAAGAGAGGCAGAATGAGCTTATCAAGTTTCTCTCTCTCCTCACTGTTCTCTTTCAGCCTGGGGCCTGCCTGTATGTGGGCATTTATGGAGTTGGACTAAATTAATCCTGAAACCACGGAGGCTTTTACTGAAGGTTTTTCTCAGCTACACATCACTACTATTGTGATCTGTTCTTCCTTCTAAAGATGCAGTGTGGGGCTGGGGAGATGACTCAGCTGATAAAGCGGCTACCACACAAACACAAGGACTGTGGATCCCCGGCATCCATGTGAAAGACTACTCATTGGTAACCCCGGTGCTAGGGTGTGGGGGCAGAGACAGGCAAATCCCTGGAGCTCACCAATGAGCTCCAGGTTCAGAGAGAGACCCTGTCTTAAAAAATAAGGTGGAAGCCAGGTGTGGTGGCACATGCCTGTAATCCCAGCACTTGGGAGGCAAAGGCAGGTGGATCTCTATAAGTTTGAGGCCAGCCTGATCTACATTGTGAGTTCGAATACCAGCTGGGGCTGCAGGGAGACCCTGTCTCAAAAAGACAAAAAAAAGGTGGAGAATAATCACGGAAGACACCTGATATAACCCTCTGGCGTCCACATGCATACTCACCCTTAGACACATGTGTACATACTCACAGGAGCATGTACATGCATACACACATATGAAAGATGCAGTGTGATTTCTAAAAGTGAGATGTGAAAGGTATCCATTCTTCTGAATCTTTTACCTGATTTATTAAGTTTAATTTACTGAGTAGGCAGTTAGTATATGCTAGCCATTGCTCTATGTACTTGGGACTCAAACATGATAAAAACAAATATAATGGTCCTCAGGAAGCTGATATTCTTGTGAGAAGAGGCAACACACAGTACATACAATACATGTTGAACTACACGTGTGTTGGAAGTTGGTGAGTGGTCTAGAAAGAGAAAAGCAGGTCAGATACCAAGAGGCTGGTTCTGTGGCCTCCATTCATAAAATTCCTTAAAGTCCTCCTAAGAGTATTAAGGACAGGCTTCTAATTTTCAAAAACCTACTCAGGGGAAGTTCTAGGAGCTCTGAGAATATATTATTAGCATACAAGGCCTGATAAGTGAGTACCCTGCAAGCATCCACATCTACCTTGCATACAAAATTTGTCTACCTTGCAATTTCCTGAGAAAGGTAAAACTGTTATAGACAGCAAAGGAGTGGAAAGCCAGGAAAGAAAGCACCCTGTCTTTGTTATTTTGTGCAGCTTCCCCACCCTGGACCTTCACCTCTAATCCCAAACTAGCATGCTGCAAGCACATGTGCAAATCATTAAGAAAAATTCCTGTGGAAACCAGGGCTGTCCATCATGGCCTGCAGTGCCTCAGTAGAGAAACACGAAAATCCCCTGGCTGTGGGTTCTTTCATGAAACACAATTAGAAGAAAATAGGATGTGCCAAAGTCGATGAGCTACTAGCTTTTAAGGAAAAGAAAAAATAAAAATATCAAATTATGTCAAAAACTCATTTAGTGTAGTGTTTTAAATTCTTTCTTCACCCAAATGTTAGAATGGAAAGAAACATGGTGATGTTCTGGACCAGGGTCCTCCAAGGATGAGAAGTATAGGAAATGACTTATCCAAAGTCATAGCTAATCAGTGGCCGAACAGGAAGATTCAGGCAAAGCCCTCCCTCTTCTAGTCTGAGGGTCCACAATACAGCTTCCAAAGAAGATTATCAATACTTCCTCAAACAAGGACTGATTACCAGAGGAGATAGGCAGGTGGGGGAGGAGAAGTCAGGATGTTTGTGAAAGCACTCAGATGCTCAGCAGAACTCCATAGTGAGAAATTGGAAAGTAGGAGAGGGACCTGGACCAGGACCAAGGGCAGAGTTTTACCTGGGTAATGGGCAGTGGACAGGAAAGCAGTGTTCTGTGGCCAATTCCTCTGCTAAGTGAAGGAGATTTTAGACACATTGCAGTGTGAAGAACTTTCCTGCATGAAAGTAGTCAGCACTGATTGTGAAAGGCACAACTTTGTGAAAGGCACTGATTGTGAAATTGACAACTTTCTATTGCTATAACAAAATACATGAGTCTAAAGATATTTGTTTAATGCTACAGGAAAGCAGAAGGAGGAGTAACAAGGGGAAGAAAGAGGACCAGTTGAAGTGGGAAAGGCACTGGAGGGAGATGAATGAGAACGAAGTATAATGACACATGTATGAAGATGCCATGACAAACCCATTACTTTGCTACTACCCTAAAATTAATTTCTAAAATATATAGTATAAAGAGGCTTCTTTGGCTCATGGTTTCCGAGACAAAAAGTCCCAGCCACATACTGTTAACTCTGGTGAGGTCTCGCTTGGCTACTTCACAACATGACAGTGGTACCACCATGGTGATAGCTTGAGTGGGGGGCGGGGTAGCAATCACATGGTGAAACAGGAGGTCAAGAGAATGGGGAGGGACCAGTCTCGTTCTCTTATCACTGCCCTCTCTTAAAGGCTAGCCAGGTTCCTGTGAGGACTGCTTTAATGCCATTCAAGAGCAGGACGTCCAGTGGCCCAACCCCTTTCATTAGACTCTACCTCTTAGAGGCTCCCCTTCCTGCCAGCATTGTCACACTAAAGACCCGGCTTCTAACACACAAGCCCTGGGAACATGCTCAAACCATATCAAAACCACAGCAGCATTCCTTCCAGACCAGAGGACCCCAGACTTCACCATCCTTCTGCCTGTGAGTGACAGCCACCTGACCAGTGAGGATGAAACTTAAGGTTGTGATGAAGGTAGGAAGAGCAACTATTTCTGCCAGGTCACACCTGAGCTGTTCCTGTGAGCCAGGCCCTATGCTCACCTCCAGTCCTTGCCTCAGACAGAGGCCCATTTCAAAGGTGAGGAAACTGAGACATTTAGTAAGTTGTATGGAGTCACTAGTAAACAAAGCCTCCACCACAGAGGGTGGTGGTTAAAGTGTGGATTTGAGGTCATCTCCCAATGGGTAGGCCCGTGTTACTTCCAGCTCTCTTATATGCTGTGAGGTGTTCAGCAAGTTACTCTCAGCCTCCTCATCTGTAAGGCTGAAGCAGTAATTATAGCATTTTTGTGATGATTTAGAGAATATAACATAGGTAGCTTCAGACACAGCACCAATTGTGTGTTGGTGAACTACAGGTTTAACTACCTGGGATTGCTATTGCTATTATAGTGGTCCCCAAACTGTCAAATGTCAGCAGTTTCACATGCTTCAATCTCATTCTATGAATAGCACCCCCACCCCACCCTTTTCTGGTCCTGGAGATTTAACCCAGGACCTCACATACGCTAGGCAAGCACTCTACCACTGAGCCACATCCCAAGCCCCAGTATCCATTTTTTGTGGATACCACATTGGCTCCCTTGTGAAAGGACAGGTGCTTTAATTAAATATGATTTTTTTTAAAGTTTCTGCGGGCTGGAGAGCCAGTGGTTAAGAGCACTGACTGCTCTTGCAGAGGACCCAGGTTCGATTCCCAGTACCCACATGGTGGCTACAAACCGTCCTTAACTCCAGTTCCAGGGTAATCCGAAGCCCTCTTCTGATCTCCGTGGCATTGCATGACACGGGTGCACTCACATAAATAAAAAAAGGTTTTGCTTGCCTGTTTTTAGCTTCCCTAATGATTCACAGAGATTTCTTTTAAGGTGATATAGCATCTCTGGGAACTTATGCAATGTATTCAGTTCCTGGGGCCAACAACCTGGTAAAGATAGTGTTACAGAGAACTTGAAGAGATTTCAACTGAGCTTAGATAGGACAGAGCTGGCCTACAAGGAAATGGCAGTTGGCACAGAGAGGGAGTTGATCCCTGGCTCCTTTACTCCTGTGAATGTTATTGTTTGAGGAAATGGCCTTCCCACACTAGAAGGCTGGCGGACTAGACAAATGTCAAACACAACCATTTGTCATTCTGCACAGTGGAGATAAGGTCTTGGTCAGCAGCAGGAGGTTGTTCAATTAGATGCATTCAAGATGAATTGTGCAGCCTAGCTGTTCTTGAACTCTGGCAGGCTAGGCATGGGAATGGTGGACGGTAATGCAACTCAGATGTGATGTTTATGGAGGCTGGAAGGGAGGGGAGGGCAAACAAGACCAGGGTGAAAATTGTGTCTTGCTAAAAGGAAAGGTAGGTGTGTGTGTGTGTGTGTGTGTGTGTGTGTGTGTGTGTGGTGTGTAAGTGCTTTTCAAAGAAAGACTGTATCTACAATGCAAAATCTACTGGTTCTCTTCTGATGAGATTCTTATCAGAATTATCTTATTGCCCCACCCCAAACCCCTATTCAAACCACACAAGCACCTCAATCCTTGTATTTCACATTATAGAGATGTAAATAGTTCTAGAATTCAAGTGGAACATTTGAGAGGCAACTTTTCTAACTAACAGAAAAACAATCTTTAAATAAAATTCATCTCATCTTTGAAATACACTGACATCTTGGAGATACTTTAGATTTTCTAAGTATCTGGAATGGAGATTACTACTAAATGCACATTATAATGCTGTGGGGGTGTGGGGGAGTGCGTGTTCCTCCATCTGTCTTTCCACACCTAAGAAATAATCTGAAAATCTTTTTTTATATTTAATTTACTACTTTTATTTTTAGGTGTATGAGTGCATTGTCTGCATGTTAAGTGCACCTGTGTCATGCAGTACCCAGGGAGGCCAGAAGAGGGTGTTGGATTCCCTGGAGTTACAGATGGTTGTTAGACACCATGTGGGTGCTGGGAATCAAACCCAAGTCCTCTGTAAGAGCAGCCAGTGCTCTTAACCACTGAGTCATCTCTCCAGCTCCATAATCTGCAAATTTTATTAAGATTCTTTTACAGGGAAATTCACAAATTATTTGTGGATCTTACATTCCCCCCACCATGCCAGCCGAGACAAATGAAACTCTATTTACATACCTACATACCCACAAACTCAAACATACTTGGAGCCCTATTATCTGGGTATTCTCTCCCCCCTCCCCTTGTGTCTATGGTTACTGTTAAGCTGACCCCTACAGTCTGGGGCACATACCAAACTTGAATCAAGAACGGCCTAGCTGTACAGCTGCAAAAGACTGCGGGTTTCAGGAGCTCAGATGGTAGACTGCAGGACAATGCTCTTAGCCTGCCCAAGTTTAGGGAGCTGGTGACAGCTCCGCCCACTTTGCTGAAGTTGAAAATTCAGTATTGTCTCTCCTTTCTTTCTCTCTCTCTCTTTTTTTTTTTTTTCTTCAGCTTTATACGTTTTTACACCTGAAGGGTTTTGGGGTTTTTTTTTTTTACAATATTAGATTTCATTGTTTGACACAGTAACTGTAAAAAAGATCTATTTGCTTCTCCTTCCCAGTCTGCTAGTTTCTGTAAGAAACCGTTGCTTGCAAAAACCATAGATAATTAAAAAATGATCTTCACGAGCTGCAGAGGGGCTTCTTCAGCTTTATACGTTTTTACACCTGAAGGGTTTTGGGGTTTTTTTTTTTTACAATATTAGATTTCATTGTTTGACACAGTAACTGTAAAAAAGATCTATTTGCTTCTCCTTCCCAGTCTGCTAGTTTCTGTAAGAAACCGTTGCTTGCAAAAACCATAGATAATTAAAAAATGATCTTCACGAGCTGCAGAGGGGCCTGAGCGCCACAAACAAGGGGAAGAGCGGGGTGAAAGAGGCACCCAGCGGTTGCCAGCCCCAAACACAAAACCGCCTTTACCTTCCTTGGGCCTTCACAGCACATCGTGTTTGTGTGTTTCTGAATCAGAGGACCCTAAAGCGGCGCTACTGGAGGGCAGGAGGGAACTTCCTTACCCCGAGCTCCTTACAGCTGACAAGCAGCTCTTCCAGCGTGCGTGGAGCCCGGCTGCCTGCGGCCGTGGTAGAAACCGGTTCTCAGGTTCAGGCCAGTGGACTTGCCCTGCCATCAGGGGGCCCGCTGCTGTCAGCCAGGCCGGCCAGTGATTGGCTGGGAAGAAGGCAGTAATCCGAACTGCCTTTTGTACTTAGCTAATCAGCGCAGCGCAGGTCGGGGCCGGGGTGCCTGGGTGTCACACACCTGTGTCTCTACTCTGTCTTCCTGGAGCTGGCTCCGTCCTGCCCCTGTGCCACCTGCCGCAAGCAGCTGAGCCACCTCGGTGGGCCAGCTCGGCCGTGTGCACGCGGCACAGAGGTGCCCAGCAGATACCAGACAATGGACGTGCCTGGGCTTCGACTTCTTTGAGGTAAGTTCCTTTTAAAGCGGTTATTTCTCACTGTCATTTATCTTGACAGAAATGCCGGTATGGGGAACACAAACTAAAAACAGGCAGGGCCTTTATGATGAAACCAACAGCGGGTAGAAATCCAGCAAAATGATATGGAGGGGGTAAATTAGCTGTAAACGGTGCAACCCTGGTCACTTGGCCCCTCACTGTACAGTTCTTGCCATCGGATGGGAACTCTTACCATGGGAGTAAAGGGAACTTTTTGTTAAGGCCAACAGATTTTATATATATATATAGTCAGTATAAACACCTTGACTCTCTCTGGTCCTGCAGCTCCAGGATTTCTAATCTGATTTGAGTTGCACCTGATTTTCAAAGCTCTTTAACTTTCTCTGGTGTGATATGGAAGGAGCTTCTTGTTTTCAGATTTGCCCAGCACAGGTGACTTAGTGAATTCCACTTCAGCAAGGGGATCAGATAGGATGGTTGGCTCACTGTTGCCCATCCCTGTGTCCTGGGGTCAGATTTTCGAAGCCAGCATCTGAATTGGAGCCGCCTAGGGATGCTTCAAGAGAACTGAACTCTGATGGTTTGTGCTCTGCTCTAAGTTCATTGTGATTGTAAATTGATTGACAAATACTTCAAGGACCATCCTATCTTCCCATTTGGGCTGCTGTTGGAGTATTGGTTGAGAATTTAGGAAAAAGATTAGTGAGTTTGAAACCAGTGCTGTAATTCTGCCTGTTCTACCATGATTAGCCAAAAAGTAGTTTAATCTTAGATTTAAATTTATTCTTAATGATAATATTTTACAAACAAGTAAGGGTCATTTTATAAATCCAGCAAGTCTGAGTTGACTTCTGCCATCTTCTTAGTGTCAAGGGTATAAGCGCCTTCCTGAAAGAGAGGTGTTTACTAATTCCCAGTGATTTTAGTCAAGCAGTAAGCAGCAGTAGGGAAAACAGATAAAGGTGGTGAAAAGGAGCTGATAAGCATTCTGAAACCATTAGTTTAGTTGGAAATCTATGTTAATCATCCTGAAATGTCTTTTCTTCCAGTGTTTGTAGTCAGTTCGAATTTTCCATTTCTGCTGTTAGCAGACATGTCTTTATAACATGTCTTAGTAGGAGCAACACATAAGTAATGTTCAATAATAAATAATAAAAATGACTGCTTTGGTAAATAAAAGCTCCAGAAATGACATTACCCATCAGGTGAAGTGGGATCACACAATCCATCATTTTAAACACAATGTGTACAAATGGCATATATGGATGATGAGGGTTAAAAACATCAGTTTATAGGTAGGAAGCTAGATAATACTAAGTGAGCTTATAATGTTGGAAGAGTTAAAGGGGAATGAATATTGAAAGCTAAGTAGATGCTGAATATTTAGCATTGGTTTTTATTTTAAAATTCTACTCCTGGCTTATGAAATACAACCTAGAAAATATATGTCAAAGGTGATTTCCTGGATTACTGATAAGTCATTCTGTATTAAAATGACTTTAATTTAGTATCCTTTAAAAAATCACTATTAAGGGGCTGGAGAGGTAGTGCAGCAGTTAAGAACACTGATTGTTCTTGCAGAAGACCTGGGTTCGAATCCCAGCACCCACATGGCAGCTAACAACTGTCCGAAACTCCAGTTCCGTGGGATCTGACAGTCTCTTCTGTCCTCTGCAGGCATTGCACAACACGGGTGTACTTACCTACATGCAGGCAATATATGCATACACATAATATAACATTAACAAATATTTTTAAAAATCACTATTAAAAATTCAGTGTTTTAAAAAGATACAGAAAGGAAAAAGTTAACTGAAAAACTTCATCTCTCCTTAAAAAGTTATAAGCCCTACATTTCATATTGTGTATAGAAAGCCCCTGCATATTTGTGCAGAGCACCAGGGACCCCAAATATATTACAGTTATTATGAGTAACTAGGGTGGATACATGGGCATTTTGTTCACGAGAACAGTATCTTTAGAGCGCTAGATTAGAGGGTAGGGGGATTAAGGATCTAAATTTATTGTTTCCCTGGAGACGACCATTTTTAAAGTCTCCTGGAATGCCTGCTCACTCCCTCCTCTGACCCTGTGGTGCTGTGGACAGCATACAATGGAGCTCAATAGAGCTTCCTAGCCCCCTCCCCACACAGTACACCCCCACTGACTGCTTGAAAGGTTCAGCTCTGAAGGGAAGCCTACAGCTGTCAGACACTTCCTCTCCCCCACTCTCTCTGCTTCTACCTCAGTTCCTGACTTCTGAGCCAAGGAGACCTATGAGGTCAGAAGCTGAACAGCTGGGCAGAGTTCTCTAACATTCTTCAGTCACAGGCATCAGATAGGTAAGCTGGGGTTCAGTCACCCTGGACATGGGGCATAAAGCCGACCCCTCAAACCACCATCCCTGGATAGCTGGCTTCATTAAAATGTCACAAGTAGGCACTTGTAGGTAGGCCAAATCTCTAAAAAGCATGTTTTAATTTTTTAAAATATTTTATTTACTATTTTTATTTTATATGTATGAGTGTATTGCCTGCATGTATGTGAGTTCACCCATGTTGTGCAATGCCACGGAGGTCAGAAGAGGGCTTCGGATTCCCCTGGAACTGGAGTTAAGGACAGTTCATAGCTGCCAAGTGGGTGCTGCGAATCGAAACCGGGTCCTCTGCAAGAGCAAAATAAAACTCACAGAAATTCAACTGGTTTCATTTTTGAGGCAGTTGGGAGGTGTGGGAAGGCAGGAGACCTAAGCAGTCTTCAGTTGTTTGTTTCCTAGTTGGACTGGATTGAGGAATGAAAGCTGTGTTTGTGGCATCAGCTAACCCCAGTAAGAGGAAAGCTCTCCAACAAGGAAAGCATATGAGCCTGAACCCAAACTGGTAAGCTGGCCCTGCTGTCCCAGGTGAGGGTGAGCAGGTGAGCGGTGTAGACAGGATCCAACAAGGACTTTATTTCTGTACTGCAGGCTTGGATTGGAAGCCAAGAAACTTTGGGGTGGAAAGTAAGAGAGCTCCACCCTGAGAAGCTACAGCTTTTCACACTTGCTGGATTATTTTTACCAAGTACTCCTCAGTGAGCAATAAAGCTACCAGGAGACCCTGCCCACCAAATTCTCTGGTCCAAGCTGGGGACAGCCCTCAGGGTTCAGCAATTGACACCAGAGGAGGCAAGCAGTCAGTTTCTTGTCTTTTCCCTCAAGGCAGATGAGGGCTTAGTGGCCTTACTTTTAGACTACAATTTCTCAGTTGTTCACTAATCATGCCTCACTGAATCTTCCATCTGATATTGTGCAGGTCAGCATCATCCTACTTTGGAAGAGAGAAAAGAGACAAAGTGGATCTGTTCATTAGCACTAACAAGTTAAAGTAAGAAATGCCAACGGTTCAATGGCTCTCTCTCTCTCTCTCTCTCTCTCTCTCTCTCTCTCTCTCTCTCTCTCTCTCTCTCTTCTTTTTGAGATAGTGTCATGTTAGCCCAGACTGATCTCCATGTAGCTGAAGATAACCTTGAACTCATAATCCTCTTGCTTCCACCTCACAAATGCTGAAATTTTAGGCACTGTCAAAGGGAAATTAGGAATCCTTAAACTTTTCATCCCCCCTAGCAATTCTGTCTCAGCATTAAAACAGCTCCAGGCCCAAAGAAAGTGGGCCTTCTTAATTGGGTCACTGAGAGTGGGCCTCGGGCTTAAAGAAATAATCAGTACCATGAGGTGTGCTGGTAGATGCATACACACAGGTATGTGCCCACCAATTCACCCAAACAACCCAAACACTCAATTCAAGTTTACCTGGAGCCACATCTAAGAGGCATGGTGCCCTCTCCCCTTGGCCTGTCCCTGAGAGAGGTCTGGTTGTATGGTTTATAACAAATTTTCACCAGGGCCCCTTGACCAGGGAGGCCAGCCAAGGAGCGGAGGGTGAGCTAGTCTAAAGGTGGCTGGGCCCTGCTGCCTCTGTAGGTATGTCAGGAATGTTAATGGTATGCCTGAGTGCTGGGCTTTGGAGCCCGGCTGGGCCTGAGAACTGTTCTTGTGGCCATCTGTTGTGGCCTAGAAGTCTCATAGCAACGGTGTCTCAAGAATGGAACCCCCCCCTTTGTAAATTAAAATTAACTAACACAAAACCTAAAACTGCTCCACTGCCCAAGAAGAATTGGGACAGGATTCGGATTCTTTCTACCGAGTGATGAGCTTTTAAGGAAGAAAAGCCCCCATATCCTTAATTCCTGTTCTTTAAATGAGCAATTTGTACTTGGTGTTGAGGTCTTCATACCCCCACCCCACCCCAACCTGGGTAGCATTCTGTTCTCTTTTTTTGTGGAAAAGAAGGGAGGTAAAAACAAGTTGCTGAAAGCTGTGAGCTAAATAATTGGCAAAAGTATTGCTTAAGAAAAAAGGTCAGGGTTTTGAGATTTCATGGTATTTGCTGCTCTTTAGTGATTCTGTAAGCAGTTGCATTTTTTCCCCTCTGTAATAATGTGAGTTTTTAAGCCCTGCTGTTTGGTAGGTAAAATGGACTTCAAAGATTAATTTTGCCAGGCATGGTGGCGCACGCCTGTAGTCCCAGCCCTTGGGAGACAGAGGCAGGTGGATCTCTGTGAGTTCAAGGCCAGCCTGGTCTACATAGTGAGTTCCAGGACAGCTGGGGCTACAGGGAGACCCTGCTTCAAAAAAAAAAAAGATTAATTTTATTGTGCCAGTGTGTATGCTCTGGGAAGAACTTCTTGAAGAAATCTGGGCAATTGTGGACCTTAGAAAGAAAAAGGGGGAGAAGTAATATTTGTCGTTTCATATTTTTTAATTGGTCAGACATTAACTTAGTCAAGGTTAAGTCTCAGATTGGAGAACAGTGCAAACTGCTAACCTCCAGAAGCTGAGACAGCCCCCCCGCCCCCCCAGGTGGAGGCCTCAGGATTGGACTGTATTGCTCCTTCCCCCTGAGCTGGGCTGGTTAGGAAGGTCTGCCATCTCTTAGGGCTGGGCCTCAGATGAAAATTGAATTCGTTCTTGCTTGAAGGGAGAATAAAGTACATGAAGGGCACCTGAAAACAGTTCTGAATGGCGTCGAAAGGAGTCTGCATTGACTCGCCTGCTGTTATACTGCCCAGGAAAGCACTTCATGAGAATTTTGATATTTCCTTCATTTTTCAATTTGGAACATTTCTCTGAAGTTTTTTGAAAGAAAACTTCCCAGTGGGGTCACAAAATATTCCATGTGATTTTAACTGTGTGTATAATTCTTGAACTCGGGACACACTTGCAATGCTCCTTTAAGCTAGTGATTCCTGCTCTGTGTTATTCAAGTCCAATGTCCATCCCTGATGGTTTAAAGTAGTCCCACCAACCCCCAGGAACAGGATAGGCACTGAGTTTGTTTTCTGGAATGTAGGCTCCTAACGTAGTCAGTCTTTCTATGAAAGGTACAAGCACTTGCCCTCTCTAGGCCTGTTCCCTCACATGTAAAATTTAATCAGCAAATATGTATGGAGTGCTTACCATGTTCCAGTTGTCTTGCTAAGTGCTGGATTTAGAGCTGTGAACAAAAGTAGACAAATATCCTGGCACACATTCCAGTCATGGGTAACAATTAATGAACCCCCCAAAATAAATCAGTTGTGCTTATGGACTGAAAATGGTAATTTCTATGGGAAAATGCAAGCAGAAAAGCACACTGTATACTAAAAGGAATATTGTGTTTTTCTAAAGTGTGGTGGGAAAAGAACTCACCAGGAAGATACCTGAAAAAAGACTGGAAGGAGGTAGATGAATGGTCTGTAGGTTGCCTAGGGAACCCCGCAGCCAGAAAGTATTTGCAAAGGCCCTGTGGGAGAAGTGTTGTTGGAAGAGCTGGCCAATGTGGGAAGAACTGCAGGAGCAGAAATTGGAGCAGGAGGTGTATGGAACCTTCCAATGTGCCTATGAGAACTTCCCTTGGAGCAGTGGTAAGGAGTCATTGGTGAAGTTCACCCTTCATAGTGCCAAGTCCTTGAAAATCTTCCGTACTGGCTAACTATTGTCCATTCATTTATTGCCACACTACTGAGGGTTTAAAGATGGAATAAGTTGGGCATGGTGGCACACACCTTTCATCCTATTAAGGAGGCAGAGACAGGCAGATCTCTGTGGGTTCGAGGCCAGCCTGATCTATATAGTGAGTTCTAGGCCAGCCAGGACTATATAATGAAATCCTGTCTGAAAAAAAAAAAAAAAATTAGTTAAAGATGGTATAATATGAGTGCACAGCATAGAGCTATGTTCTGTCTGAAAATGTGTCCTATCACCACTAGAAATGCTCCAGGAGTGGCTGGTGATCTGAGTGAGAGGAGTTATCAAGCATTTGGTTGAGAACTTGACTTTAAGATCTTATCTTTCTTGTGAGAATTGAGCTCCAAACCTTGATCTCTTAAGTGTGTAATTCTATTAGCTAGTGAGGTCTCAGATCTATCTTCTTTCTGTACAGGAGCAAACTTACTTAGAAAAAAACTGGCCTGGGCTAGGAAGATAGCTCAGTGGTTAAAGCATTTGCTGTTCAAGCATGAAGACAGGAATTCAGATCCCTAGAAAACTATATACCTGCTAAGTGAGTGTGGCAGCCCACCTGTAATTCCATCTTGGGAAGGCAGATACAGGGGATCCCAGAGCAAGCTGGCTAGCAAGACCAGCATATTAATCTGTTAGCTCTGGGTTTTGGTTAAGAGACCCTGCCTCAATGAATAAGAACAGTAATTGAGGATGATTCCTGACATCAACATTGGGCCTTCACATTGCACGGGCACTCTACCACATGCAAAAGGTATGCATATACATGTAGACCATACACATATGAAAAAATTGGAAAAAGGAAAAGAAAATTGGCCTTATTTAAGCTAAGCCATTGTTTTTATCATGAAAGTACTAAGTCTGTGCTCTTCAGGGACAGGTGTATTTTGAGCTATCAGGTGCCAATTTCAGCTACAAAAGCCCTGTTGAATTTCACTGAACTCACTAGTCTCACGTGACTGGGCCTGAGTTTTTGATACTGATCCCTACACTAGGCTCCAGGGTTTCAGTTGGGAGGAGCTTGTTGTAGATACAGGGACAACAACAGATCAGTGTGTTTTCTTTGTTCCTAGAGTCCAAAGACTTTCCAAATGCTTTGAAGACCTCTCAGAATGATTCTCCAGACACCCCCCTCTGAATATCTAGATTCTATTGTATTGATCTCCATCTGTGAACTTGAATGATTTGGTTACAGCATATGTCCAGTGAGGGCTGGCCCAGGAAGCTGAAAGAATGTAATTTAGAGGGCTGGGCAAGGTGGTGCACATCTTTAACCAAGCCCTCGGGAGGCAGAGGCAGGCAAATCTCTGTGAGATCAAGGCAGCCTGGTCTACATAGTGAGTTCCAGGCTGGGGCTACAGAGTAACACCGGAAAAAAAATGTGATTTAGAGTCAGGATTATCCTGGCTTCAGAGCAACGGCAAATGAATGCAAGAGTCTATTTGCAACTGTGCCTCTTTATCATGGGACGTATTCTGGGAGAGACTGGAGCTTCAGTTGTTAGAGGGGTTCTCTGGATGACAGTTTGACTTGCACTGTCCATTCCAAATCTGTGGTTCTTCCAAGATTTGCTTATTAAAACTGAGATTCTCCTGAAAAAGCCACCTTAAATTCTCTTTACCTAACATGTTAGTTTTGGAGTTCTGTGGGCAAGAAGCCACTGATTGGAGAGGCTTGGGTTATACTTGGGGGGTAGTGGCTAGGAGAGTTAGCCTTCTGTAGTAGCCACCCAGGTCTGGATGCCTTGGACCCCTGACCAACCCATGCCTCACAGATCGCAAGGCCAGTGTGTTACATCACTGCTGCTTGCTGCCAGGCTGTTTGGTTAGGATCAGTGCTGGACTAGAGTTCATTTTCCCTTCTGAATTAGCACTTGTGTAGTTTTGACTATCTTTTAAATAATTTATGCAAAATGCTAACCCTCATGACAACCCTAGGACAAAGTGACAATTTCCATTCCCATTTAGTAGGTCAAATTGTTGAGATATCTGATAAGAAATTAAACCAGGGGCTGGAGAGATGGCTCAGCAGTTAAGAACAGTGGTTGTTCTTACAGAAGACCTGGGTTCAAATCCCAGCACCCACATGGCAGTTATCAACTGTCCGTAACTCCAGTCCCAGGGGACCTGACAGCCTCTTCTGACCTCCACAGGCATTGCATGATGCGGGTGCACTTACCTGCATGCAAGCAATACACGCATACACATAAAATAAAAACAAATAAAATTAAAAAAAAAAAGAAATTAAACCAGATTACACAGTGGGTAGAGCTAGGATTTGAACTCAGGCTGTCTAGCATCAGGGTAGGCGCTCTTAACTGCTATGTTAGATTCACTCTAGCTTGGTGTGGTGGTGCATGCCTTTAACCTCAGCATTTGGGAGGCAGAGGCAGCCAGATCTCTGTTAAGATCGAAGCTAGTCTGATCTACTTAGTGAGTTCTAGGCCAGCTGGGGTTACAGGGAGACATGTCTCAAAAAAAACAAAACAAAAAACTTTGTCTAGTGCTGTGCCTTCCCCCACCCTCTTTTGAGGTGCTAAATGTGGAACCTAGGACACTGCATATGGTAGACAAGGGCTCTACCAGGGATCTATATTGCTCACCCCATCTACCTTTTGTATCTGTTGTCGTGTTCCTATTGATTTAGAGGAAATAATCATATGATCTATCATTACCTTTTATTGCCCTCTGTGAGGGTAGAGAACATAGCTAGTTGATTTCCAGTGCCTAGCTTGCTGCCTGGTACATACAGATACTCAAATATTTATCGAGTGAGTGTGTGACATGAACAAACAGCAGTAAGGTCATAGAAATGCCTTCTCAGTTTCCAGAGCCACAGAGACATATGTGACTATGGGATGTGACTTGTACAAAACTCTTAATGTTGAAAAGTCAAAAAAACAAAAACAAAAAACAGATAAAGATAGGAGAGGCTAGAACAGGACAGTTATGTAAATGAGTATCAACAGTTTCATCCCCCATGTGCATTGATATTTAAATGAATAAACCACATCACCACTGCAAGTACAGCCCCCAAAGGACCCTGATGTCAAAGTAACACCTGCTGTGTAATGATTGGATAAGGAACAGGGAATCCATGGAGTACCGTGCATCTTGATAAATCAAGGCTTTAGTGTGTGATTTAGATTTGGTGCATTTAACAAATGCACATTGAGACCCACAGATTTGTTATGGGGTAGAGAAAGAAAGCTTGGATCTGGCCAGCACCAGCATCTGTGGGAACATTTGGGCCCAGTGAACACAAACTGCTCAGTCTGGCCCAGATGAAAAGAGAAATGAAGACAGCTTGTGAAATCCAACTATGGAGAGTATAATGTACTTTAGATGGGTAAATTATCATGTGTTGTTTGGGCTCACTGAGAAACTGACTCTGGAAGTGGGGCTGCCTCACCCCAATTTCACCCAATCATGTTTGTTTCAAAGTGTCCTCCAAGGTTTAGGGATGGGCTGGTCCCCCTAACTCCGTGACAGGGAGCAAAGAGAACAGCAAAATAGCCTAAGAATAAAAACATTGTGTCCTTGAGAACAGCTAGAAGGTGAACCACTTCTAACAGAGGTTAACTGTTTATCCCATGACATAAAAGTGTCTGCAGTGAGAAAGAAGTGGACGTTCACCTGTGGGAAGTTCTGCCATGGGACGCTCATCCATGCAAAGGGTGGATGGACTCTCTCAGCTAGGAACTCCAGCTGACTGCTTCAACTTCCCTAGTCTGTTTCTGCTGGATGTTGTGAGTGTGCACCCAATTTGATGATACTGTGATATTGTCTCTATCCGTTTGTCTCTATTTGTTGCTATTTGTTCTTTTACTTGGAAGCCTCACTCCAAGTCGACACTCTGCTCTGCTTGGGACTCTCAGTGGGGAACACCAGCTGGCTGCTTTAAAGGGGCTTTCAGTCAATTTCTACTGCTTGTTGAGAGCCCCCAATTTGTTACCTTTCCTCTGTTATTTGTTCTTTTACTCAGAAACCTCACCTGAGGGAACACTCTACTCTGCCCAAGACTCTTTCTATCGGGAACTCCAACTGGCTGCCTTAAAGGGGTTTCCTCAGTCACTTTCTGCTGGATATTTTTTTTGTTTCTTTCTTTATAGCCTTGGCTGGCTTGGAACTTACTATCTAGACCAGGCTGTCCAACTCACAGAGATTCACCTACCTCTGCCCTCCGAGCACCAGGATTAAAGGCATGTGCCACCATAGTCAGCTCTGCTGGATGGTCTGAGCTCTTGATTTAATGATGTTCTATTACCTATTTATCTATCGTTGGTTATTTCTTGTTTTATTTTGGCTTGCTATGTACTTGATAAAATCACTCTTTCCAAACCAAAAATATGGCAATCATAGATCATTCTCTGAACTGTTCAGAACAGAGAGCCAGCAACACCTAGCTTTATCCTAGTGGTAAAGAGTCCTGCAGTCGGAAGGCCTAGGTATGAACCTCAGTCCTTTCACTGATGCATCTATAGTGCTAGATAAATAGCTCAGTGTTTCTGGACCCTATTTATTCATCTAGAAAGTGGGGGATAATTAGTGTCTTCTTTGTTGGATTGTTATGTAAATTAAATGAGGTAATTCCCTTGAAACACTTGGAATACTACCAGACACATTATAGGACTTCAATAACCATTAGCCCCACACATACTGAGTCTTGTTGTGTAGCCAAGGCTAGCCTCCAACTCAAGGCAATCCTCCTGCCTCAGCCCCTTGAGTGCTGGGATTGCAGGCATGCATCACCATGTCCAGCTACCATTAGCTTTTACAATTATTTAAAAGGAAGGCATCTTTACTCACTCTCTTTGGATTGCATAGCTGCTCATTTCAGTTGACTTTTAATGTCAGTTCCATTAACCCTCCCTGCTTACTGTATGACATAGTGCCAGGGTTAATGCAATGGCATGGTGAGGTCATCAAGGCTCCAGGCTTCTCTATGCTTCCCCTCTCCCACCGTTTACCTGAGCACCAGGCATTGTGTCCTCACACAGCCTTGCTTAAGGAAAGAAAGGAGTCCCAGTTTTGTATGTTTTATCAAGACTGAAGAAGGGTTTGAGGGTTAGCTCCATGACAGATAGCACTTGTCTAGCATGTGTGAGGCCATGGGTGAGGGGAAACAAAAAATGAGAAAACTTTTTTAACCCCCCTCTGTAAACTGTGCTTCGGGTCAGATCTCATACCTAGTATTGGATCCTGTACCCATATACACATTAGCAACTGACAGGGAGTCAGATTGCCATGATTGGTGTAGATGAAGCATGAGTCATCCCTGGGGGTCATGGAAGGATCCAACATTCTGAGCACATACTCATCTGATATCACAAGAGAATCAGAATTACATTTGTGATGGAAGAGGGGACAGTGACAGTTGAGTTCGGAATCACAAGGGCCCTTGTTAGATGAGCAAGTGTCTAGGCCAGGCAAACCCTTCCCGGGGACTCTATATTGTTATATTCCTAGTCTAAGAGAGACAGAGATCAGTTGTTTTTGAGGTGGTCAATCTTAGATGAGGTCAATTTGAAGATTTCACTCTGAGTTTTTGTCTATGTGTCTCCACTATGTGCAATCATGTACACACACACACACACACACACACACACACACACACATTGAATTATGTCGGTTACAGATAAAAGTGAGGAGTGGGTATGTATACAACTCATTTTCATCACTAATAGACATATAGGTATCATATATCTGTCTAGAGGGACAGACATCCTCACCTATCACGGGCTGGTACCAAACATGGTGGGGACAAGATAGAAGCTGACAGTGTTCTTCATTCTGTGAAGTGTCCTTCATTCCTGAACTTCACAAGAATTTCCCCTTTAAAAAAGAATAAGGCTGGGTGTGGTGGCGCACGCCTTTAATCCCAGCACTCAGGAAGCAAAGGCAGGTGGATCTCTGTGAGTTCAAGGCCAGCCTGGTCTACATAGTGAGTTCCAGGCCAGCTGCGGCTGCAGGGAAACCCTCTCTCAAAAAGACCAAATAAAATAAAAAATAAATAAATAATTGTATATATTTGTTTTTATTTTATGTGTATGAGTGTTTTGTCTGCATGTATAAGTGCACCCATGCTTACAATGCTCACAGAAGCCAGAAGAGGGTGTTGGATCCCCTGGAACTGGAGTTATGGACAGTTGTTAGCCACCATGTGGATGCTGGGAACTAAACCTGGGTCTTCTGGAAGAACAGCAAGTGTTCATAACCTCTGAGCCATCTCTCCAGCCCTCCAATTTCCTTTTTTTGCTTAAATTTCTTTGTATGTTCAATATCACTTGTGTTATTTGCAATAACAACAGTAAAATTCCATCTTCCCGTGATTGCTAGCGTATGGCTCTATTCACTGAGGGGCTGTCACTGGGCTCTCCTCCATTCGTCCATAGCTCTGGAACCGTGTCACCTCACTAACTCGAACCAGGTTTCCAGTTCTAGTTTGTTTCCACCAGCAGCAATCTGCCTGGTTCCTATGGCTGGGGGAGGCAGGTCTAGCCTCAGCCTTTCAGCAGGCGCTTCATGGGGCCATGTTCTGCTAGAATGCATATGAAAAGCAGACAGTAACTGCTATCTCTTCTGCACATGTGTATCTGCCCCCGTCCTCAGTAAAATGAGTGCTCAGGAGGCCACCCCACTGATAAGCACATTTCTCAGAAATAAAATGACTTGATTTAAGCTACATAAGTGCCTTAGACAGGAGTTAAAATCTGGTACCTCTATTCCTTTTGGCAGACTTAAATAGAAAAGAATTTTGTATCTAAGTGTGACCAGGAGAGTTTGAGTGGTGGATCTGAGAAACGACCAGGAGAGCTAGGTAAAGTCATGAATGAGCCATATGGGCATCAGGGGCAGGCCAAATGAATGGATGAGATAGATTTCCATGGGATGTGGAGATGGAAGATGCTGGGTCTATAGTTCAGCATGTATATAGTGCATATATATATATATATATATATATATATATATATATATGGCAGATGCAGCTTAGTGGCCTAAGGACCTAGGTTTCATCTCTAGGACCCTTCCCCCTAAATTTTTTTAACTAAAAAAAAGCCAAAAAACGCCAGGCGTGATGCTGCACACCTTTAATCCCAGCACTTGGGAGGCAAAGGCAGGTGAATCTCTGTGAGTTCAAGGTCAGTCTGGTCTATATAGAGAGTTCCAGGCCAGCTGGGGCTACAGGGAGACCCTGTTGCAAAAAGACCAAAACCAACCAACCAAACAAAACAAACGACAACAAAAAGTTCTCACATACTTATTGTGAAAACAAAACGTTATGCCAGTAGAGGGTACTGCAAGTTCCATCAGGTTCCATCCAGTGGGATGACTCATGTTCAGTAGAACAATGACAGGGAGTAGACAGAGAGGAGGAGACGAAAGAAATGAGCAGGCTCTAGTGAAGGACAAATAGTGACAGATGTATTAGTGAACTTGTCAGGAGGGGACAGGAAACTGAAACCCAAGATGTTTGTTCTCCTTAATCATAGGTTAATGAAATAATTGCTAAATGAGATCTGGCTTCTAGCTATTTGAGCAAGGATTATGTAATTTGAGGAAGCAGACCTCGTGGTCTAATCTCCAAATTGCTGGGGTGGTGGTGACTGAAAGGCCTCCATCTTACACTATGACAGGCCTAAGAAAGCAAGAGGCAGTCCTCATTGGGCATTCGACATCCATCTACACTCTCCCAGGTACTATGCTAGACTTTGTAGGCATATAGATCTGAAAGACAGGGTTCTGTTTCCTGAGAATTCAGCATCTAATGTGGGAAATAAATAAGAAAAACTAATGGGGCTGGAGAGATAAGTAGCTCAGTTGGTAAAGTATTTGTCATGTAAGCATGTGGATCTAAATTTAATTCCTAGAACCCACCTAAAAAAAGCATGGTGGTGCACACTTGTAATCCCAGCACTGGGGAGGCAGAGACAGGGAGATCCCCAGGGGCTTGCTGGCCAGCCAACCTAGCCTAATGGGTAAGCTCCAGGCCAGTGAGAGACCTTGTCTTAAAAAAACAAGGCAGACAGATTCTGAGGCCAACACCTGAGGATGACCTCTGTTCTTTACAGGTATACATATGCACTGCATACACATGAACATGAACACCCAGAAATGGTGAAGACTGGGAATGTAGTTCAGTGACACATGAGGTCCTGGGTTCAATCCTCAGTATTACCAAAAATAAAATAATAATGAGAGCTTCTTATAGAAGGATGTCTGTCTTGTTTTCTGGAAGCAAGGGTAGGAGTTAAGGGCTGGATTTGATGGTAAAGGCATCCTAGATAAAGTTACAGCTTGTGCAAAGGCAAAGAGATACATAAAGAGAAACTTGAGCCAGGGCTGCAGGTCCATAGTGCAAATGTGACCTGCTAAAAATCAGGGTGGAGCTGCCCCGGAAGTGGGGAGTGTGAGCTCCAATCAGCCTGGGCTTTTACTTCCTGGTGCAGCTGCAGCCATCTGGGGAAGGAGATGCTATTTCCTAATTTGCACAGCTGTGGAATGAGCTAGGCTCTCTCTGTCTAAATGCAGTTGCTCTTCATCAAGTCTGTGTGAGGATGCTCATGAGTCCGAGCAGGTCCCAGTAGCAGAGTGGCGTAACGAAGGATTGAAAAGGCAGAGCAATGACAAAGGCAGACCTGGGTTTGTAAAGACCATCCTTGCTGCATTTTGAGGGATTTGTTGTTTATTCATTGTTTTTGTGGTGATGTGGACTGAGCCCAGGGCTTTGTGCAGGTTAGGTAAGTGTTCTACCACCAGCCACATCCTTAACTGCTGGCTATACTTTGGAATGTGATTTTGAACATGACAAGTCTGGAGGTAAAGAAACTAGACTGGTCTGAATAAGAAATAATAATGGGGCATGGCCTATAGCCATGGGCAGGGGACAGTGATTCATTGACCCCAAAAGGTGACTGGAGTGACTGAGGGGACAGGATGGCTGCTTGAGTGAGGGGGAGCAAGGATGACTCCAGGGTTTTTAGCTTAAGCTGCTCAGTGGAAAGTTATCATAATCTGCAATGACTGATAAACCCAGGAACTTTGACATAGTATGTGGTAAGGTGTTAACTGTTGAATAATAATATAAAAAAAGTTCCTTATATAAGTGCTGTGGTTAAAGATTAAAAGGAAGGCTTCAATAGCAGCTTTTGAGCCAGAGGAAAAACACCCTGGTCTTACATTATGTCCCTTCAGAGAATGACCAATTGTTATGAAAGGAACTCATAGCTGTCTTTTGGGTTAGGATTTCTTTCAAGTAGAGCAACACCCCCAGCAGAAAACCAGGCCATACAAAATAGGACAGAAAGCAAAGTCCAGCTACTTCATTACCCTCACTCATTCTTTCAAGAGTAAAAGACTGGGGTCATCTAGAATGCCTCAGGTCCCAGGTTCAACTCCCCCAGCACTCCCAAAAAGAAAAAAACAAAAAAACTCTCCCTGTTCAGGCTGGATGTAGTGGCTCATGCCTTTAATCCCAGCACTTGGGAGGCAGAGGCAGGCAGATCTTTGTGAGTTCGAGGCCAGCCTGGTCTACATAGTTAATTTCAGGACAGCTGGGAATATAGGGAGACCCTCTCTCAAAAATACAAAACAAAACAAACCTCTCCCCACCTCTAATCCCAGCTACATGGGAGGTTCAGACAGGATGATTATAGATTCAAGGTCAGCCTGGGCTACAGAGAAAGAACCTACCTCAAAACAGTAGACCTAGAGTATCGATTCCTTCCAGAGAGTGTGGCATTTTGGTTTTGATCATAGACTTGCCAGCAACATTCTTCCTGTTGCCATGTGCTTGTCATGGTCAGTGGTCTTGGGTTTGAATCCTGAATTAAGTCATCTTCTATAACTGTTAATATAGATCTCATCTGTAAAATGGGGGAAATCTGGCCTACCACATGGAGATGCTGGGAGGGGCATGGGGAAGATGAAGTGATTGGCATAGGGCCTGGCCCCTGGCACGCTGGACACCAGTCACAAGTGATGACAGTAGGTTCAACCACTGTTGATGCTCCTGTTCTGTGGCCACTGTTGTTCTTGTTAGGAATGCCAGTTTGAGACATGAAGAAAGGCTACAAGATGCACTATTAGCTTTCGGTTATTCCTTGGGCCTGCATCTTTTAGATGGGGACTATATATTGCCTTCTTTGTGGGTTGGCCCAGGAGAGGGGGTTCTATGCCACATGAGTCAGAGAACAGGTTACCTGCGTCACATGCTGTCTCCTGACAGGCCTGGAGAGATTGTACTGATTATACTTGGCATGGAAAAGCAGATCCTCAGTCTGCAGAAACAACTGGAAAGAAAGTAGAAAATTGTGGTGGCTAGTTTTCACATGACCAAGATGTTTTCTTGAATATTATTTTATTTTTATTTTTGAGACAGGGCCTCACTATGTAGTCAGGCTAGCCTGGAACTCACTATGTAGACCAGGTTGGCCTCAAACTCCAAGACCCAAGTGCCTCTGCCTCCTGAGTGCTTTTCTTAAAGGTATATACCACCACACTCAGCTGTTTTCCTAGATATTAGAGGCATCAGAAGTGAAACTTGATATCACACTAACACATCAACAAAGATTATTTTATCCTGAAGTCTGTGGCTTTGGTAGTTAATAGTACCAAAGAAAATATATTTCAAGGTTCTTATCAGACACTGGTGGTTGCTCTGGAATGTCCTTGATGGTCCTGCCAGTTTTCATTGCCTTGTAGGTGTGACATAGAAGGTTTTATAAATGCTTCCATTTTATGTTTCTCGAATTAAGAATGCCTTTATGATTTAATGTAACTGAAAACAAACTCTAGTGTGCTTCTATCTCACCTGTAAAAAAAGGGAGCGGCCAGAATTCAGGAGGTAATAGTGGTAAAGTGGCTGGGATAATACAGTTTTAACGTTGGAGAAGTGGGTAAAACACCCTACAAGCCTGAGGATCTGAGTTCTAATCCCAGAAACCCACATAAATGCTAAACACTGTAATATGTGTCTACAGTGAGACGGGAGGAGGAGACTGGAGACTCCCCGAAGCTTGTGGGACAGCTAGTCTGACATATGCGGTGGTGAACAACAAAGAGATCTTGCCTTGAACAAAGTAGAAAGCGAGAATCCACACCCAAATTTGTCCTCTGACCTCCACATGTGCACTCTGGTACGGGCACACCTGAACTCATACAGGTCACATCATGCATACACACACATACACACACACAGAGAGAGAAAAATGCAAGCATCAAAGCATTTCTTTACAGTGCTGGGAATTGAATCAAGGACCTCATGCATGCTAGGCAAACATCCTACTGCCCAGCTGCACCCACAATCTCAGTATTAAGTATTCTTAGTTTTGATTGCCACTGCGTCTTCATGAAGCAACTGCAAGGATCAGGGACTAGGAACTGAGGGGAGTTTATGTTTTTATGCTTATCTAAATCTATTTTGTCTTTGAGAAGGAAGAAAAAAACTAAAAATTATCAAATTATAACTTGTTTACTATGAAAGAGAAAGTAGGAAATTTAAATTTAAATCAGTAATTCTCAATTAGAGTCGATTTTTACAATGTCTGTAGACTTTTATGGTTGTCACAGCTGGGTGAGGGGGTGTGATTGAAGGATCATGCTGTCTGACCTTTAGTGAGTGGGCAGAGGTCTGAGATGATGAAAACACCCCATGATGTACAGGATGGCCCTCACAGCAAAGAATTATCTTGTCTGTGATGTCAGCAGTACCAACATTGAGAAACATTAAATACTAGTTGTTGGGAACTGGGGTGTGGTTCTGTGGTACAGCACTTTGTCTAGTAGGCCAGGCCCTAGGGTAGGTCTCTAGTGTCACACACACACACAAACACACACACACACACACACACACACACACACACGAGTCTCTTTCAGCAAGAAGGTGACTCCTATTGCTTTCTGAGTATTGCAGTTATTTTCCTGAGGTTGTAGAGAAACATCCTCCTCTGCCTTATCATAGGTTTAGACTGGGCTGTTCTCTTCATACATAACTCTCCAATGAGACCAATCATGCCAGGTGCTTAGGTGACTGTCAGTGGAAAAAAACAACCACCACCAGATTGACTCCAATACTCCCTTTTCAGCTGGCTGCTTTAGCACCCTGTGCACACACAGCTGTTCCTTGGTGATAAAGAAGCAAAGAGGCCCGTGAGGAAATGCCTCCGAATTTCAACACTCCTTCAAGAAAAGGGAAAGTTGGCATTTCAAATACTTGCCAAGTCTGAGGCCAGCCAGGGGCAAATGCCAAAGCAGAATGGGGTTACTGAACCAAGTTCCATGTAATTAAACCCAGAAAGGGGCTAGTTCTCCAAAAACTAGGAGATTCATAGCAACCAGTTCCAGAAGGGTCCACATTTACTCCAGTCAGTGTAAGGAAGTCCTCATATACTCATCCTGAAAGAAAACTTGTAAATGACTCAAGAAAAAGAGAATTGAATCATTAAAATAATTTGGTTTTTGTAATTTTTTTTTAAACTGGCTTCAAGTGCATGGGAAATCTGGGAATCAGGGTGACGTCATAGAGGAGAAGGGCTGTGTCATTGGGGCTGCTGCCCATCCTGCTGTCTGCTGTCTTCAATTGACTGCCACAGTCCTTTTCAGTGCCAGGGGGCACCTTCCTCCCTGGGCAACACAGACCTGGCTTTCAGACTGATAAAGCAAATGTAGATAACTCTCCCTGCTCCTCAGTCTCAGTTCCCTTCACCTGAACGTCATCCTCATCCAATGTAGCATATTTGAGGGTAGCTTATCCTGATCATTCACAACAGTCAAGCAAGTCATAGACTCAGTAAACCTCCAAGAGTCAACAATTTATTCGTAACACAGAAGCATGGCAAGTATAGTAAATATACTCAGAGAAAATTCATTGCTGATATCGGGTTGCTTTTTTTTCCTCCAAAGGGTATACAGTTAATAATATCAATCAGTCATATATAAACTTTTTAAAGTTGAATCCCTCTTGTTTAGCCTGGAGGAAAGTAGATTGTTTTTCACTATAAAAATGTTAACATGTCTTCAGATACTTCAGTCAAAATTACTATGTAAATGAGACATAAGAATTAGGAGCTTAGGGAGAGAGAGAATTAGGAGGTTAAATTCCTAATCCAGAATTGGATTAGGTTGGATTCAAATCCTAGCTCTGCTGTTGACACTCTGACTAGGCAACCCTAAGGAAATCACTTCACTCCTAGAGCCTCAGTTTCCTTGTCTTCAAAGCAAGGATAATATTTAGAGTATTATCTGCAGAAAATGTATAAGGATTATAATGCATTATAAAGTTTACATTGGACTGATACACATCACCCAGCACATAGCAAGCACTCATTGTGTCTTGGTTATTTTTATGGTTATTGTCATTACCATCACACTGTATTTTATTATTGTATATTTATACTAAGCATGGAAGTGATAGTTGGGCCATTGTCACACTCCATGTCCACTGTGGTCTAAAGGCACTTGCTTTAGATGACCTCATGCTCCTTGAGACAGTTATCTTTCAGACATATGCACTTTGGACCAGATCGATGGCTCAGCAGATGAAGGCACCTGCCACCAAGTCTAATGACCTCAGTTTGATCCCCGGGGCCCACGTAGTGGAAGGAGAGAACCAACTCCTGCAGGTTGTCTCCTGACCTCCACATATTATCTCCTTTACACAGATATACCCATATACACAAATAAACAAATGTCAAACAAATAAACAAGTAAATAAAAACACATTCTTTACAACTGACAGGAGAGTGATTTGATTTATGACCAAGGACTCTGTCTTGGTATATAGTACAATCGTGTGAAATATTGGAAGAAAAACAGCATCTGGGATTCCTAGGTCTCCGTGGCTGCTTGACCTTTGGGCAACAGAGAACACGTATAAAAATCTGAGCCTTGGAAGAGGCACTTCAACTTGTGTAGCATGTTGTATGTAATACTTGGGAGTATTGGAAGATCATTTTCTAAAAGATATTAATATCAAATATGCTATGAATGTATTTATGCCAAGTTGCTGCCATAAAGTATTTATTGTATTTATCTTTCGATAGCAAGATAAAATTAAAATGCTATGCACAAATAGGTGGAGATGGTTTTACAGCCTGACTTTGCAACTTACTTCCTAGAAACATATCTTATCTACTCTCCTGAGTAAAGATATATGATTGCTTTTGAGTTTAACCGAAGCTTGGTATCTAAATTGCCTGTGTGTTGTTCCAGTAAACAAAAGTGCCTGATCAAAATACTCTGAAAGTCTGAATTTCCTTGTTAAAATGAGAATCCAGCCATCTAAACAACACTTTGAAAATATTATAAATTATTGGTCTTTTTAAGCATTGATGTTGATAATAGTTAGGCAATATCTAAAACATTTGAAATCCAACCACCAAAGTTGTATAAAAAATGGAAAGACTAAGCACGTAGAAACAGTAAACACTAAAATGACAAGTTTAGACAACTTCAAAAAACTAAAGGGGCGTTGCATTGAAAATAAAAGGTTGGTGAATTATATTAGGTTGGCTTTGTAATAAGTAACCAGTTACCTGGTTTACTTACCTATAACATCCAGAATGTGAGCTACTTGATCTCAAAGGTAGTTTGCCTCCAAAATGTCTAAATCAATTTATTGTGTTTTTCTGGATTGAATTCCACTAGGGTCAAAGGAGATGCACTTTGATACAGTGCTGAACAATGGGTCACTCATACACATTAAACTGATCTGGACTTAAGTACCCTCTTGTACAACTCAAATGTGGGCTCCAAAAGTAAGGTTCCTGTGGCAATAAAGACATCTGCATGAGAGGATGTGAAGAAAGACTTGTTAAAGGAGGATCAGTCAGTTATATTTCAGTTCAGTGACGCGGGTGCAGTCAGTGCAATGAACACTCTAGACAGCATCATCAGAATGAACTTTAAAACACTGAGTGGAGAAACCAAGAACCAAAACATACACAAAAAAAAGTTAAATGACATGTAGCTTAGAAGAGATCCTTGAGGGGCTGGGTGTGGTGGCACACACCTTTAGTCCCAGCACTCAAGAGAGGCAGATCTCTGTGAGTTCAAGGCCAGCCTGGCCTACATAGTAAGTTCCAGGTCAGCTGAGCTACAGGGAGACCCTGTCTCAAAAAAAAAAAAAAAAAAAAAAAAAGGGGGCTCCTTTGGAGCACCATTTAAATTTCTTTTTATTTTATGTATATGAATGTTTTGCCTATATATAAGTGCACCAGGTGTGTACAGTGCCTGAAGAAGCCAGAAGAGGATGTCAGATCCCCAGGAACTGCAGTTACAGATGGTTGTTAGCTGCTGTGTGGGTGCTGGGAACCAAACGTGGGTCCTCTGCAAGAGCAACCAGTGCTCTTAACCACTGAGCCCTCTCTCCAGCCCCTGGAACACCATTTTATTGCATGATAGTGGGAGAGACTAGTTCTAATTATAGATATTCCAAGAAAAGGTGGAGAAGTAATGAGCCCTATAAATTAGATTTCAATTTGGTAAGCATTGCAACCTGCACACTTTCCATCCTCTGGTGCCTTGAACTGTCGGAGAGCAAGCAAGAATAAGCCAGTCCTCTAACGTGGGTAAACAGAACTGAAAATAATCCTATTTAAGATTACATAGTAAAGGAAAGAAACAATAAATTGTCAAATGGAACTGTCATAGTTGTCCAGAGAACTGTTGACCTCAGCTCAAGGGACAGTGCCAAGGAAGAAACAGCGGAGTTTCTCAAGAGGGAAAATAGTTTCTCAGTGGCACACATGACAGAGCACAGGAAAAAGTAAGAAAAAGATGTCGACTTTAAAATGGAAAAAATTCCTGTATGAAATGTGACCTTTGGTGGAAATTCTAATAACTACAGTTAACTTTTCAATAAAACCTTAGATCCACAATCACTTTAACATTCCAGGGCTCTGAAAATGTATGTAAGAGGCATAATACAGATATTTGAAACAAATTTTTAAAAATATTTTATTTATTATTTTTATTTTATGTGTATGAGTGTATTGCCTACATGTATGTGAGTGCACCCACGTGCAGTGCCTGTGGAGGTCAGAAGCGGGAGTCAGATCCCCTGGAACTGGAGTTACAGATGGTTGTTAGCTGCCATGTGGGTGCTGGGAATTGAACCCGGGTCCTCTGCAAGAGCAGCCAGTACACAGAACCACTGAGCTGTCTTTCCAGTCCCTTGACACAAATATTTTTAAGTATTATAATCAGACAGCTTACCTCAGTGTTGACAGTTACCTGCTTTGGAACCTCCCCCTGCCCCCTAATAAATGAGAGTAGGAACCTCTGCCTGCAGAGTTACTGCAAATATTGATTATAGACATACGAACTATATTGTATATAATATAGTATTGTGCTTGGTGGCTGGCAGGATTCAACAAATGCTGTAGGAACAAGCCAGGTTTGGTATATTAATCTCCCGATTCTGACACGGTTGGCAAAGCTGTTCCAAATCAGTTTCTTGAGCTTCAGTTCCCAATCTGCAAAAGTGGGAGGGAAAATTGTCTCTGTGTGTGTGTGTGTGTGTGTGTGTGTGTGTGCCTGTATATATGTGGGTCTGTGTCTATATGTCTGTGCGTGTGTGGTGTGTGTGTATGTGTGTGTGCCTGTATATATGTGGGTCTGTGTCTATATGTCTGTGTGTGTGTGGTATGTGTGTGTGTGTGTGTGTGTGTGTGTATGTGGTGTAGTGTATATGTGTATGTGATATATGTGTGCATGTGTGTGTGTGATGTATGTATAGTGTGTGAGATGTGGTTGTAGTGTGTGTGTTAGTTACATTTGTATATATGAATATGTGTATGAAACATTGAAGATTTTCAGGGTTCTCACTGATATAAAATGGGGGGGGGTGCCATTCAAATATAATTGATTGCTTGCTTTTTTCTTCAGTTTAAAAGCACCTGTTGCAACGTCTCATCATTTCATGTTTTATGGAATTCAGACTTGATCCAGACCATATTTTGTGGTCTTTCTGAGTTTTGGAGGTGAACAGGCCAAACTGGAAATAAACAAAGCCAGGAATCTTAAGCAAGCGTGAAGACTATTCACTCCTACTCCCTGAGGAATTTATGACCAGTAAGTTGTTCTCTAATGAGCACAGAACAAGAGTGTTGCATCTTCTCTTAATTAGTTTGGCAGATATTCATTTAAATGTGAAAAGATTCCCAGGCTTGGGATAGCCAAAGAAGGGCCTGAATTCCTTTTGCATCTTAATTCTGTTTTTGTTGTGGTGGCTCCAGGGAATGTCAATATCTGAAGACAAAAAAAGCTCATGTCTTTATCCCGGACCTCCACTCCTTCTATTTATAACTGCTTACAAACCATCATGTTTCTGAGTTTGCTGCTATGAAGTGCAGCATGAACACCAGGTTCTACAAGAGTACTGTTGGGCCTGGTTTCTATGAGAAGTGGATTTTCTTTCTTTCTCATGCCTAATAAAAGATAAAATTTCAAGGAAGGCCTCAAATAGCAAGTTTTACATTAGACTAAGTCATGGATTTGGGCATCAATGACATGAGAGTCAAGCCCAACTTGAATTCACTGAAATAAAGTATTGTTTTGTTTCTTGGTATTTAAAAGCATAATTGTAGGGTTACCATCAGCCCTTGGTTTTCCACAGGCATGAGTAATCAGGAGGTCATCTAGACTCCCAGTCCTTTCTAACACTAACAGAAACACTAATCTTTATCTTTATCTTTGTTGTTAAAATATAGCCACAATGGTGATGAGTTGTCCATGTTCTAACATCTGAACATCTAGATGAAAGACTGTTCACTATAGGCACTGCTCAGTTAGGAAGCCTTTAAGGGTTGAACCCCAATTCCTGACCTGGCCAGGCACCTCAGGCCAGGTATTTAACCTGCAGTGTCTTTTCCTTCTGTCTGCAAAAAGAAGCTGCAGATGAACTGTGGGCCTGACTATGTAGAGCTGTTATCAGGAAAACGTCTAAACACAGACAACCTTGGGAGAAAGGCATAACACTTGTTTAATCTAATGAAGATGAACGTTTAGCTCTTATATTGGGTCAGTCTGCCCAGGTTTACTTTGTGGGAGTAACCTCCCCCCACCATCATTTTCCTCCTTGCCTGAGAACACTTCCTCTTACTCTACCAATTCTTTTTTTTCCTTCAACACCAGGGATTGCCAAGGACCTCCTGCATGCCAGGCAAGAATTCTGCTTCTCTCCGTCTGTCTTAATGAAGCTAGAACCTAAATATCTCAGGAAACAGGTTCAGTGTTTTAGCTCTGACTACAAGGAAGAGAAGCACCATTTGCAAAGAGGACTCTTTTCCCAGGCGTTGATCTGTGATACATTATGGTTTCTGGGAACCTTATATAATATTGGGCAAAGATATATAGAGTAGCCCCATCTTAGGTCAGAAGGCCTAAAGTAAAAACCCTGCTTTACCCTTGAGTGCAATAACCTTGAGAGACAGAGAGAGAGAGAGAGAGAGAGAGAGAGAGAGAAGAGAGAGAGGTGGTTCAGAGCCAGTTGGGTTCCCAGTACCCACCTGGGCAGCTCACAACTGTAGCTCCAGGGGACCCAGTGCCCTCTTCTGGCTTCTGTACTCACATATACATACCCTACATATACACACATACATACACATAGTTAAAAATAAAAAGTAAAAATAAATCTTTTTCCTCTGGGCACAGTGGTGCACACCTTTAAACTCAGCACATGGAAGGCAGAGGCAGGTGGATCTCTCTGAGACTGAGACAACCCTGGTCCATACAGAAAGTTCTAGGCCAGCTGGGGCTACAGGGAGACCCTGTCTCAAAAAATAAAAAAGTAAGCTGGGCGTGATGGTGCATGTCCCAGTACTCAAGAGGCAGAAGCAGGTGGATCTCTGAGTTCAAGGTCAGCCTGGTCTACACAGTGAGTTCCAGGCCAGCTGGGGCTACAGGGAGACCCTGTCTCAAAAAGACCAAAAAGACCAAAAAACAAAAACAAACAAAGAAAAGAAAAGTAAGTTAATCTTTTTCATTTTCCTTTTCTTGTTTTTAGACAGGGTCTCACGATATACTCTTGGCTGGGAATAAAGGCATGCCCCACCACCCCTGGCCAATAAATCTTTAAAAGAAAGAGAGAGAAGGAGAGAGAGAGGAAGGAAGGAAGAAAGGAAGGAAGGAACGGAGGGAGAGAGGAAGGAAGGAAGAAAGGAAGGAAGGAAGGAGGAAAGGGAGGGAGGAAGGAAGGGAGGAAGGGAGGAACTAAGTAAATTGGATTTAATCCTGGATCCTGGACCTGTAATATACCTGTGAATTTGTTAGAAATTCAAATTCTCAGGCCTCAAATGAAAAACTTTGAAGTGTAGAAGAAAATATTTGTAAATCATCTATCTAACAAGGAGTTAATATCCAGCATACATAAAGAACTTCTAGAACTCAACAGAAACAAAACAACTCCATTTTAAAAAATGGCAAAGAACATGAATGGCTGATTCTCCAAGGGGCATGTAAAAATAGTGAACAAGAGCAGGAAGAGGATATAACTTAAAACCCACCAGATAAGCAGGGTATGGAGGTGCCTACGCCTTTAATCCCAGCACTCAGGAGGCAGAGGCTGATGGATTTCTGTGAGATCAAAGCCAACCTGATCTATATAGGGAGTTTCAGACCTGCTGGGGCTACAAAAAAATCTTTCTCTAAACAAAAATAAAAATAAAAACAAAAACCACTAGATAGCACCACGGAGTCGTTGGAATGGTTACATCTACAGCAAAGAGTAAGTGATGTTCAGTTTTTCAAGATGAAAATAAGTTTTGACAAGGATATGAAAAACGAGGTCCCTTGTACATTGTTGGTAAGGATGTAAATTTGTGCAGCACTATGAAAGTACAGTCTCCCTTCTTCAAAAGATTAAAAACTGCAACATGATTATATCATTACCACACACTTCCAGGCATATACTCACATGAATTGAATGGAAATTCAAGGAAATATTTTTACACTCCCGTTCATAGAAGAACTCATCACAGTATGCAAAGATGAAGCAACCCAGGGGTCCACTGCTGGATAATTGGGTAGGTAAATGCAGTAAATATACGCAGTGAACTATCCATCCTTAAAAAGAAATTCTGCTGACTCTCCCTCGAGCAGCCCCTACCCACACTTGAGTATGTCTTGTTTTCTGTAACTTGTCTTGCAGAAGCCCACACCCATAATCTGTGTGTGCCTTACCTTCTTTTGAGCTCCTCTCATAACCCTGGGGCTTAAGTCTATATTAAAATAGCTTTAATAAATTCTCCAAAAAGAAAAAGAAATTCTGAGACATGAATAAACTTCAATTCTTACTTAAGTATTATTTCACTTAAATCACCCAATCATATATACATACATGTACAAACCCCATATTATGATTCCATCTATATAATGTACTCAAAGTAGTCAGATACTTAGAGACAGGAAATAGAATGGTAATCAATCCAGAAGTGGAAGAAATGGGGAGCTCTTGTTTCATAGATAATAGTTTTTAGTTTTGCAAAATGAAGAGTTCCATGAGAATATGGGGGTGCTGGTTGCACAATACACACAGTTAAGATGACAAATTTGGGGTTGGAGCTATAGCTCAGCTGGTAGACACCAAGCGTGTATGAGGTCCTAGATTCAACCCCAGGACACATAAATCAAGTGTGATGGTATACACTTGTCATTCCAGAACTAGGGAGGAGGGGGTAGCAGGAGGATCAGAAGTTCAAGATCATCCTTGAATCTTGCAGGTTTGATGCCAGCCTGGATTACAAGGGGCCCTGTCTCCAAAAAATGTAAATTTGATGTGTGTTTTAATACAGTCTAACAGAGAAACTCAGGCCTAGGAACTAACAGCCTGAGTTTTAGCCATCATCTCAGGCTCTGATACTTGCTCAAGTTTGAGAAACAGTTGCTGCACATTGGCACAGCTGATCTAATAATAGCGATTATTAGTATATAGTCATCCATAAACAGATAAGTGGTGTTCAGCACAGTTTAAAACATACTTTCTGGTTTTGAAAACTCATAAGCTGTACTTAGGGTACCTCAAGGAATGGGTTTGCACATAGAAGTAACAAGACTACTCTTCTTTCCTGACCATATCTATTTAGGAAGCTTGTGCTCATCCTTTTATCTCTGAGGTGAACCTTCAGCCTTGTGAAGCCATATGATCATTGTTCCAGGTTCTAAGTATGAACATGGTCCCTATAGAACATTCCCAGAATCTGTTTCTGACATTTCTCTTTAGATTCCTAGTCTTTTTTTTTTTAATTTTTATTTCATTTTATTTTATTTATATGAGTATTTTGCCTGCATGTATGCAAGTGCACCATGTGTGTTAATGCCCAGGGATGCCAGAAGAGGGCGTTGGATTCCCTGGAACTGGAGTTAGGGACGGTTGTTAGCTGACATGTGGTTGCTGGGAACCAAGCTGGGTCCTCTGCAAAGGCAGCCAGTGCTCTTAACCACGGAGCCATCTCTCCAGCAACCACCTCCCCTCACTCCTTAGTCTTCTTTTCTAATATAAGTAAAAAGACTATGAGCTTTACTTTCAAATGGCCCATCAGAATAGATGTCAAGAGCAATGATAGAAGGCATGGAGTCTGTGTCCATCTATACTCCTCACACTTAAGTAGAAAAGCCTAGAACAATCTAGCACTTATGCCATTATAGATGCTGACTGAAGTGCACAATAGAAGAGAGAGCATTGGCTTGCTTTTTACAGTAAAAGCACCTGACCTGAGGAGATCCTAGTGTGGTGGCCTTGAATTTGGATCTGCAAGCTTGTTTCAGGCAGCCTGGCCACCTGTCACCCATTTTGCTTTATTTTCATTTAGCTTTTGGTGAATAAAAAGTAAAAGGCTTTGAAGAATGCCCCAGAAAGAAAGGAGAAAGAAAGCTGGGTGTTTGTTTTTGTTTGTAAAGGGCACCAAAATACAACCTCAAGCCACACTTGACCATCATTAGTCAAACCAAAACAGATTAGGCCTGCCTTTCCTTACTGTAAAACTAGAATGCAAGATAACTGCCTTGTGGTGTCTCTGCAGCTAGGAAAGTCAGCCTGGGCTCAGACATGTTTACTCTGTGCCCTTCTTGAGTGAAGTCCCCTCATAGTATGAGTTAAATAGCAGTGTTTTATGGACATGTTTTATTTGTTTAGCAGAACCACAGGTATTCATTTTGGTGACTTGGGATTTCCTAAAAGGTGGTGATAGTCTGAACATGATTTTTAGTAATCCTTTAAAAAATATTTTATTTATTTCTATTTTATGCATATGAGTATTTTCTCTGCATGTAAGTGTACTATGTGTGTGCAGTACCCACAGAGGCCAGAAGATGGCATTGGATGCCCTGGAACTGGAGTTACAGATGGTTGTTAGCCAGTGCTCTTAACTACCGAGATACCTTTCCAGTCCATTTTTTACTTATCTTTTTTAAATATTTTATTATTTTTATTTTATGTGTATGAATGTATTGCCTGCATGTATGTGAGTGCACCCATGTCATGCAATGCCGCGGAGGTCAGAAGAGGGCATCGGATTCCCTGGAACTGGAGAGTTAAGGACAGTTCGTAGCTGCCATGTGGGTTCTGGGAATTGAACCCAGGTCCTCTGCAAGAGCTGTCAGTGCTTTTAACCACTGAGCCATCTCTCCAGGCCCCATTTTTTACTTATCTTTAGCACACTGTTTTTTCATTGTTATTGTTTTTCTGATTTGAAGGTAAAGGTGTTAGAACAACAAACAACAACAACAAAACCTAACGAACCAAGCCCCCCAAAGCACAAAACAAACCAACCAATAAAAGGGAAAGAGTGGTTAGTATTTTATGTATTAATATGAAAACTGTACCCCTATTTTTTTACGAGGCCTTTTATGTATTTCTCAAATGGCCGCATATCTTGATGCACTCTCCTACTGATTCTTGGTTTGCTGGTACATTCTTTCCGATGAGATGTATGCTGGAGAATCCATCCTGACTTTCCTTCATTTTGCTCTGTCGTCTGGGGCTTCATTTTACTATGCTGCTGGCCTCCCTGCAGAGGAGTCACATCATAAGGTTATCTCCTTCTGTGTTGCCCCAGAGGTCCAGAGTCAAAGCTGGGTCAGGGACTCTGTATAGAGCTCCTCACTAGGAAGGTGAATGAGGGGACAAAGATTCTGGCAGCTGGTGAAGCGAGCTGCTGACTCCATCCAAGTTCATAGCTTTTATCCAAATGACAGACTGTACCTATTTGTTCTCCATTGCAGGAGGAATGAGAAAGGGACTTGCTTGATGAATTAGAGATGGGCTGTTTTTCTCCCTATTTAAAAAATGTAGTAAAATACACATACCATAAATTGACTGTTTTAAAGTGCGTATCACAGCGGTAGTAAGTGCACTCAAGCTGTGCAGGGTTTCTCTCCACCTCTGGATCTTCAAGATGATTTCTTTCAAAGTGACTTCTTGCCTGAGTTTCCACATTCCAGTTGATGTGCTCACTCCCTCACTGCCCCCGACCCCCATTCTTTCTGTCTTCCCTCTCCCTTCCCTCCTCACACACACAAATCCATGGTCCTGAACCCCTTATTTAACTTGGAGAGTAGAAAGGATTTTTTTTTCTCCCACTTCATGATGAATTAGTTTCGGTGGAATTTAAACAATCTTAATGTTTGGCTATTTCTTATCGAGAGTACTGAATTTGTTTTTTTTTTTTTTTTTTTTTTTTTGAGAAGGGCCGCAGAAGTCAAGGGGCAAAAGAGAAGCAATTTTTTTTTGAATCAATTTAGCAAAAGTATAGACATAGTTGACATTATGAAGTCATTTTGGAGTTATATTCTGGGCACTAACAGAGCCTGTTGCCACTCCAGCAAACACACTCACATGTTACCTAGTAAATCCTCATCCACGCTTTAGGAAAAACCTCTTAGTTTGCTTTTTGTTGTTGTTTTTGCTTTCTAGTGATAAGAACTTAAGGTCATAGTGCCCTTGGGTTCCTACTAGGAGCAGAGGAAGTGCTTTACTGTTTACTTCCTGTGCCCAGTGTACCAGGAACTCTGTGAAACATTGAGTATGGCCAGCCTTTATCTTGGCCTCAGTGGGGGAACTTGCCATACGCACACCCTCTGCTGGTTCTGGAGATTGTAATGGTTGTTTTGGGATTACAGATTGCAACCTTCTTCCCCTAGTGTGTAGTCCCAGGCAAAATTAGGTGCATCTTCCTTCTTGGCGTATTCTTGGAACAATTCATGCATTTCCCTCAGGACTAAGTCATAAAGTCTTAGACAGTTCTTTATGATCCAAACAGCACCCTTTTTAGCCTCTGTCATAAACTTTCTCTATTCTATACTCTCTGAAAGAATTTTGAATTTTTGCTTTGGAAATTTTTTTTTTTTCCTTTCTCAATCTGGCAGCATCAAATAACAGTAAACCAGAAGCAAGAGAGCAAAATTTGAATCTATGAAGCTGTTTGTGTACCCATACTGTACTTCTCCTAAGGCAGATGTTCTGCCTCCCAAGTGCTGGGATTAAAGGCGTGTGCCACCATGCCCAGCTAGCTAAACAAGATGTAGAAGCAACACTTAGGATACAGAAATTCTTTTTTTTTTAAATTATTTTATTATTTTTATTTTATGTGTATGAGTGTATTGCCTCAATGTATGTAGGTGCACCTATGTTCAATGTCCGAGGAGGTTAGAAGAGGGCATCAGATTCCCTGGAACTGGAATTTCGGACAGGTGTTAGCCACTATGTGGGTGATGGGAACTGAACCCAGGTCCTCTGCAAGAGCAGCCAGTGCTCTTAATTGCTGAGCCGTCTCTCCAGCCCCAGGGTAAAGGAATTCTTAAAACTTTGTAGTGACCATCTGAAGACCTGGCTTTTTAGACAGTGGTGAGCTTTAATATGCTTTAAATTGCTAATGAATCCCAGGATTTAACACTCTGGGATACTAAGGGGAGTTTAATCAGGCTTAAAAGTGCTTTCTCATTTTGGGTGATGCACTCCAGAGGCAGAGGCAAGCAGATCTCTGTGAATTTAAGACCAATCTGGTGTATATAGCAAGTTCCTGGCCAGCTGGGGCTACAGGGAGGCCCTGTCTCCAAAAGAAAAAAAGGTTTTCTCATTGGTCTTCATAATTTATACCAATTATTACTATTAAAGATTCTATACTGAAAAATGGTTTTGTAGAATACAATATGTTAGAGTTTCATCACTATAATAGATACTGGAAATAATCAATTTACAAAGAGAAACATTCTATTTTGGCTCACTGTTTTGAAGGTTTCAGCCCATGATTGATAAGGTCTCAAGCCATGATTGAGTGGCCCTCTTGCTGTGGGTCTATCAGCACATGGCCAAGCAAGCTATTCTTCTTAGATCTAGTCCATCAAAAAGAGAAAAAGAAAAAGACCAGGATCCCACTACCACTACCACCCTTTAAATTTTTTTTTAATTTATTTTTATTTTACGTGTATGAGTGTTTTGCCTGCATGTAAGTGTACCCATGTCATGCAGTGACTGTAAAGTCCAGGAAAAGGCACTGGATCCCATGGAACTGAGTTATGGATGGTTGTTAGCCATCATGTGGGTGCTGGGAACAGTGCCCTTAACCCCTGAGCCATCTCTCCAGTCCCACCCCCACTCCCTCTTTTTTTGAGACAGGGTCTCACTATGTAGTCCTGGCTGACCTGGAGTTCGCTGTATAGACCCAACTGACCTTGAACTCGCAGAGATCCATCTGCCTTTGCCTCCCGAGTGCTGAGATTAAAGGCATGGGCCACCAAAGCCAGCCGTCCCCTTTAAGAGCATGCTCTCAATGATCTGAAGATTCCTCACTAGGCCTGCTAAAGGACTTATTACCTCTTTAGAGCTGCATGCTGGGGTATAAGTCTTTGGGGGACACTTAAGATTAAATTAGTAAATAATGACATTTCAAGCAAGATTTAGCTACCTGTTTCAAATACCCTTAAAACAAAGTTAGAGCCTGACTGATCTATAATATCAGTCATCCTAGTGTGTTGTAAGGATATAAACACAAAGACAGTGGCTTTCAAGATTATAAAGAAAGCAAAACAAGAAGTTGGAGGATGTCTACCATTTCCCCTCAAACCTCTCTAACTCCCCTCACCACTGTGGCCCACACAGGAGACTCTTCCGGGATGGTCTCAAAGAGATATGGCTTCAGCCTTTCCTTTTGTGGTTACCCAGGACTTATGGAGTCAGTTCACACCTTACCTGAATGATTGGAACTGTTAGAAAGTTGAAATTAGGAGTCCTCAGCTTTCTGTTATGCATAATCAAGCCTACTCTTTGCCAAGGGAAGTGATTCTTTTATACTGTCAAGTTTTGGACCCACATGCACAGCTCCCAGAAAGCATTTCTCAAAAACTGCAAGTATTGAGGCAGAGTTAACTGAATCAAAAGGAGTCAAGTAGTAACATTAGCTAGAAAATGCCTTCTCTGTTTATCAGTAACTCCTTTGCTTTGATAAAAATTCCTCGGGCAATACTAGGAACTCATTAGAGTAGGCTGACATGAAAGATGCGGAAAAAAAAAATCAGCTAGAGCTTTGATGGAAGTCATCCACTCATTCCTGATTTCATCTTAAAGGAAGAAAAGGCCATACCTGGGTTCCTATAAGGGCGTAATTTGACGGGAAGGTGGGTAGGGGGTGGGGGAGTAGTCAGTTCACTTGTTTTTTTAATTTTTAATTGTGGTAAAATATTCATACTACAATTTTAAAAAATATTTATTTTTATTTTATGTATATGAATGTTTTGCCTGCATGTATATAAGTGCACCTGAGTCGTGCGATGCCCACAGAGGCAAGAAGAAGGTGTCAGATCCCTTGGAACCTGGAGTTAGGCAATTGCTAGCCACCATGTGGTGCTGGGAACTGAACCTGGATCCTCTGCAAGAGGATCCCTTAACTGCTGAGCCATCTCTCCAGTACCAATATAATACAAACTTTACTATAAAACTTATCTCTCTCCCAGCCCCCCTTTTTTACAGATAGAGTTTCATTATGTTGTCCAGGCTGGCCTTGAACTCCTGGGCTCAAGTCCCTTCACTTAGTGCCTATTGTAAGTACTACCTTCCACCGAAACTACAGTTGAAGGTTTTTGACTTTCACTGTCAGGTCTCACCTTTAATTTTGATTGACTTATCCTCCTCAGGGGATCAACAGGAAAGGTGCCTGACAGGAACACTGGGAACTTTCATTCTGATGTGAAGGGATGATTTATGCTAGAGGATGCCATGCAGTTTCAGAGGATGTGTGGCAGAAGGCACATTTATCATGGTGTTTGTAGATCTTGCTTGAAGTTTAAAGTAAATCATTGTGCTACTTAGCAGCTGTTTTACAGCAGATCTCTGGCAATGATTGAGTGTGAACCCCTCATTGGAATCCAGTAAAGGAGCCAGTGGGAGGGACCATGGTGTGAATCCTACTGATCTAGGCATGGTGTTGACTGGCCTGTCCTAAGAGAAGGGAGTGCCTCCCCTTCAGACAGTTACTGCCCTATGTGAATGGCATTGCTCTCTAAAATGTGGAGGTGTTTCACATTTGTATTCAGTGGGATTTTGAGTTTTGATGAGGTGATATGATCAAAGAACAATCTGTTCCTTCATTTTCAGATATGTGTATGAAATATTGAGTGGGGCCTTAAGATTGCTTGGAGCATGAGTAGTGTATTTTACCACAATTAAAAAAACAGAACAACCCTCCCTTTAAAATACCTAATAATTTGATATCCTAGTTAACATTTCTGTTTCTATGATAAAGTACCCTGACAAAGCCGGGCATGGTGATGCATGCCTATAATCCCAGCACTCGGGAGGCAGAGGCAGGTGGATGGATCTCTGTGAGTTCAAGGCTGGCCTGGTCTACATAGGGAGTTCCAGGCCAGCTGGGGCTACCCTGTCTCAAAAAGGCCAAAAATAAAAAAAAAATCCTGACTAAAAGCAACTTAGGAAAGGGTTTATTAGGCTTACAGTTCCAGCTTACAGTCCACTGTTGAGGGGAAGTCAAGTCAGGAACCTAAGCATCACATCCACAGTCAAGAGCAGAGAGAGCATAGGACATGGACCCTTGCCTCTGTGCACTTGGAACTCAGCTAGCTTTCTCTACTCTTACACAGTGCAGGGCCCAGCCCATTAAATGGTGCCACTCATATTCAGGATAAGTCTTCCTATTCTGTTAACAATCAAGACATGCATACCCACAGACATGCCCACAGGTCAACCTGATCTAGAAAATTCCTCACTGAGGCGCTCTTCCTAGTAGATTCTAGATTGTGTCAAGCTGACAGTTAAAACTGTCACATCTGGCTTTCTACCAACTGGATTTCCAATCAATGAAACCTCAGAAGTCAAAATTAAGCATATTTGTATTTTGTAATCAATCAGCAAACATGCATATAACACACACACACACACATACACACACACACACACACACAAAATGAACTGTTTGAATAATAAGCATACACTAGGTAGGATAATCCTTAAATCTGGTTCCACATAATCTGAGCTGATCTTAGGGACAAAATATTGGAAAAATATAAAAATTGGAATATCATGCACATAGATGTTACATAAGCAATTGCTAGATTTAAAAAGTTTTGTGAAATGAACATCTACTCTTCCATTAAAAAAAATCATCTCTCATGCAAAGTTACCTTGATTAACAGTAATATAGAAGATGGGTTTAATTTTTTAAATCCTCAGATAGTTTGCTTGAAAATTATTTCTACCTAATAAAAAAGTTTCAAGTATAAGAACACCATACAGGATACTTATTTTGCTCTACTCCATGGGTGCTGTCATGATATTTGATGTTATGCTGTGACCCTTTCTGTCTAAACCCTTCATTGTGGATCTCCTATGCATACAGATAATCTCTTTTATATCTTCAGTACAATTATCAACTAGCAATTTGAACGTGGAAATTATACTTGGGTCTAACCTATTGTCTGAATTCGGTTTTGTCAGGTGATATAATATCACTTAAAACATATGTTTTTTTCCTTCTGGTATAGAATTGAGTACCAGGCCAGAGATTGAACTTAGCATCATTCTTAAACAAAACAGTCATTTTTGAAGAGCTATCCTTTGTTTTACTAGAGTACAGAGAACACTGCTTCTTTTTTAGGTATTTTGCTCATTTTATTTTATGTGTAGGAATGTTTTGCCTGCATATATGTAAGTGTACCATGTGTGCAGTGCCTGAGGAGTCTAGAAGAGGACATTGGATCCCTAGAACTGGAGTTACAGAAGGTCGTTAGTCACCATGTGGGTGTTGAGAACCAAACCCGGGTCTCCTGCAAGAGCAGCCAGTGCTATTCATGGTCAAGCCATCTCTCCAGCCCCTATGGACTCATCTTTTTTTTTTATTATTTAAAATATTTTATTTCTTATTTTTATTTTATGTGTATGAGTGCATTGACTGTGTGTTTGTAAGTGCAATGCCCACAGAGGTCAGAAGAGGGAGTTGGATCCCCTAGAACTGGAGTTATGGACAGTTGTTAGCCACCATGTGGGTGCTGGGAACTGAACCACCAGGTCCTCTGCAAAAGCAGCCAGCACTCTTAACCACTGAGCCATCTTTCCAGCCCCTAAGAACACTTCTTAATTTAACTTTCTGATGTATGTTGTTTTGTTTTACTTTGGTTTTTGCAGTAAAAGGAATCGCACTTAGGGTTTTATATATGCTGGGCAAGCTCTTTACCTTTGAGCTTCCTATCTCCCCCACTTATTTACAGCTTGAAACAGGGTCTTACTAAGTTACCCTCCTACTTCAACCTCTTAACCAAGATTACAGGCCTACACCTCCACAACTGGCCCTCTGTATTGTGTTTGAAAGATGATTTACTTTGTTGATTTTTCCAGCCCTGACCACAGTGCTACATACCTGTGTCATGGTGTTTGGATCTGATCCATGAGGTTTCTCTATCAACCCATCTAGTCTCATCAGAGTACAGCCTGCTCACAAAGAGGTTTAGTGAAGCCATTGACCAAATGGCCTCATTTGTAAGTAAACAATCATTTTTGTGTTCTTAAAGTGTTCAGAATTACCTAATAATCCCATGGTCGTTTATTTATTTTCATAGAAGTATAAAAACAGGTGGTAGAAGGCCTGAGGAGAACTGCAGCAGTGCAGTGGAAATGTAGGAATCACGATAATGAAGAATGTACGACAGGGCCGGCTAATATCACAAGAAACATACAATGTGATCATTCAGGGGAAAGGGACTGGAGACCCGAGTGAGGGTGGGCTGGAGGAGATAGGCAAGACAGGCCCAGTGGGCTTTAGAATGCAATAGGAGGCTGAGTGACAGAACAAGGAGTGAAGGCCCTAGGTTGATCCCCAGCTCCAAAACAACCAACCAAACCAAATCTAACCAGCAATGAACATCAATACATGGGATTTGATCACTAACTGTTAATGAGGTGGGAAAGCGTCGGCCACTGTGTGATGAATCGTCTCTCTGTCGTCTCTCTAGAGGGTTAACAGCCTAGAGGAGAGCTCATGGGCTCTGAGGATAGAAGCAGAAACAGTTGAGTGGGGAGGATCTCAGACCTTTGTACTTACAGAAGGAAAAAGATAGCAAAAGTGACAGATATGTGAAAGTGCATGCCATTCTGGGAGCCAAGAGAAGTTTTAGCACGAGGGGGCAGGTTGATAGTGCCAAGAGTGAGGGAGGAGGTAGACTCCATGCCAAGGCAAGAAGACTTCGCAATTGAAGGGGAGCAGTGTAGACCATGATGAACTCAAAGTCTAACTGCAGGGGTTAGCGAATGGTGGAGGGGGCATGGGGGAAGAAGAGGAAGAGGAAGAGACAGAAGCCAGAAGGCAGAGGGTTCTTGGAGACATCCAGTTTCTCAGTTCTGAAGACAGCAAGAAGATGAGCTGACAGACCCTGTGTAAATCAGTCTGCCATGGTAACATGAAAGCCTTTCAAACCTTCCTTGATGACTCTTCTAAATCACTTAACAGTCACTTCTGTCCAGGAAGCATATGAGAAACTTAAGGGTCAGTCAGAGAATGTACCTCACAGTACCACTCTGTGATCCTCAGTGAGAGGATGCCCCATATCAAAATCCTGAGTCCTTGTTCTCTACCCTCTGCCTTCTGAAGGGCTCAGGAAACACCAAGATGCACTTTGTGACAGAATCCAGACAAGTGCGGCTGACTTCAGTGGGAGTTTGCGGGTTGTTTTTTTCCTTTTTCTTTCTATTTTCATCTCCAAGAGCCTCTTATTGTCTAGCATTTAAAAACAAAACAAAATAGAAAAGCTCTCCTTTGCTGAAGAGTAGTCAGCAGTGCTGAGAGCTTCAGGCACAGGTTTAACCAAACCAGGAGCTCAGGTGACAAGCTCAGTATGAGACTGTTGGAGAAGCCTCTCTGGAGCTGCAGAGTTGCTTAGGGACATTTAGCCGACATTCCCAATGTGTCCCTTCAGAGAAGATGACCTGACTTGCAACATTTTGTTGTTCTATTTACTGGTTGGTTAGTTGGTTCTGCCCAGTTCTAGGACCTGAACCCAGGACCTTTCTCATGCTATTCACAGAGTTACATCTGCCCCCAGCTCTTGGTTTTTGAGACAGATTCTTTCCACAGAGCCCATCTTCCTGGCAGAATCTCCCAAGTGTTGAGATTACAGGTGTATGCCACCACAGCCAGCCTCAAAGGATATCTAGTAAGAACTGTTAGCACTTTCCTAATTCCCAGGGCACTATCTTTATACCAAAGTGAACTTGGTATAGTAAGCTTTTGGAGCTTATTTCTTTCTATGGTGATCTGAATGAAGCTTGATTTTGTCTCTCACATTCTTTTCCTTCCATATTAGGTGGGATCATAGATCCCAGTGACCTGAAGAGTACAGTTCCAGTGTTTTCTTTCTGTTTGATACCACGTAAATGTTCTTCCAGTCTTTGTATCCTGTGTAATTTGGTGCAAGTGAAGTGGAGAAACTGATCATTTTCATAGGGATATTCTTGTACTTGACACCAAAATTCTGCCTTTTATTTTCCAGCCCCTTCTTTGTGCATTTGTCATTTTAAGGGATAGCTATGTCAGAGTGAACTCATCTGTTATGATAATGGTTTGCCAGACTGTGCCTCATGTGCTCACTCCCACCTGTTACTGGAGCCAAATCTTTTACTTGAATATCAACAAAATGGCAGCTCTCAGCAAGGGAACATTCTTGATTCCTGAGACAGGGAATGAAGCCAGGCACTTGTACGTTTGTTTTCAGATGAGCTGGTTCTTATGTTGTAAATATTTAACAATTCGCCATAGTATTCCTACCAGAGTTTCTGTTTGGTTTTCAGTTAATTCCATTTCTCATAGGCAGATAAATGTTCTCACTTTCCAGAACCTTCTTTAAACAAGAATTGATTATTTTTGAGGGAGTTTGGTTTGAGAAAGAAACAACAACAAAAAAACATGAGATTGTGAGTGCATGTTTTTCCATTGATTGGGGAAAGCAGGGCGTGATGAACCCACCCATAAGAAACAATGGATGTGAAGGGAAAATTGAATGGTGGCCATGAATATTTTGTCTTGCTGTCTTTGCTTAAATCACTAGTGATGATAGCTAAAAGCAACGAAGTTTTCTTCCTGCTCAATTTGAGACAGGAGTCACAAGCACTCAAGTTTATGGTTTTGAGAGTCTGGTGGAAGGACACAGCTACTAAAGCTACTGGAGGGGACGGGGTGATCTTATCTCTTTAGAAAACAACTCCTGGCAGCTTTCCTTTGACCTGAGTCAGCTGGGTTCTCAGGGTCCATCCCTCCCTGGCATTTGCTTTCAGAAACTTCAAGAATGCATTAGGCAGAAGATTTTAACTTACAACTTACCTCTGTTTACTCTTTAACTGATATGTTTATTTATTTTAGAGGGAAGAGCTCCTTAAGAACTTATTTTATGCTTTTGACCTAATTTATAATGTCCAAGTTTGAGATAGTTTGTCTTCGGGGAATGTATTTTGGTCTTTCTTTCTTTTCCCTCCTTCTCCTTCCCCTTCTTCTCTTTCTCCACTCCCCTTTCCCAGTGCCATGGATCTTTGGATGCCCAATGGTCTGTGGACAGCAAGGCAGGAAGTCCCCTGAAGATTGAGTGTATGAACTGGTCATTCAGTGTACCACCTTCAAGAATGTCTGATGGCACTTGAATCACAAATAACTTTTAAGGCCAAAGACTATAAGAGTCAAATTGGAAACATTACCTTGTAGAGCCAGTCTGTCTGCCTCCCTTCACAGCTTATAAAACCAGACTCCTGGCTACTCAGATGACTGCTAGGAAACCCAAGGAAGGCATTGACTTCCTGCTCAGAATCCTGAATGGACCAGGCAGCCAGAACCACAGCCTTTTCAAGAAGTTAGACTATTTTACATTTTCCTCACCCAGTTTCATATACATATTCACTCTAAGGAAGAGATATTTTAAAAGTTATTATTCAGTGGAAAATTCCAAAGGAAAGCACTCTCTTCCTCCCCATTAACTGGTAAATGTGCTACGAAGCTATTTTTCCTTAAGATTGTTGTACCTCAACATCCTGTTCTGCCTCTTTCTGGGTTAGCTTTGGATCTGCACAGAAATGTTATTCAGCAGTATGAGTTGTGACTGTGGAATTGAAAGAATACTCTGATAGTTTGAAAGACAAGATTTGTGGGTGTGAGCAAATATATCCACCAGGCACCCCAATGTGCCAAAGCTGTGCATTTTTTCTCAAAAGCATTATGTAGAGAGAGTTTAGTAAAGCTCCTTGAAAAGCTTTCATTTTTGTTTTTAACCCTGAATATTTGAATGAATGTGTGTGGATTTTAAATTTGGCTAATTTCAATTTTTTTATCTAATCATTTTAAATATCTATTTGTAGTAGGGAGAAATTGACATTTGAAGAATTTACATCTTCATCTTCTGGCTAAGATCAACTGTAAAAGGTTACCCAGGATTTTTAACACATGAACAAATTGATCATAAAACCCTCATGTTTCCCCTTCATCTCTCATTAAGATGCCAGAGTGAGACAGGATGGCAGGCATGCCCTGCATTCAGGCATTCCAGCCCACTACACTTCTGTGCTCTCGTCGGGCCACTTGTCTGTGATCACTGTCTTGTGCTTGCTGATGAAGGCTTTCTTTTGGAAGCGGGGCCTGCCCTTGGTCTTGTGGCTTTGACACTGAAGCACTGTTGTCTGCAAAAGACAGTACATTATAGCTCCCGGTGCTGGCTTTACTCTGTCTCCTCATTCTTAGGAGGGTTCTGGGTTTCCTGGGAGATGAAGCATGCACGACACTTGCTCTGGCCTCTGTAATTCCAGAAGGCCCTCAGGGCTGTTTTGTTGTTCAGGTTTCCAAGGGTGGGTGAGGGGCATGAGAATTCCCAGCAGGGGCAATTACCACTCCATGTCAAAAATGGCACCATGTGACTCTCCTGTCACATTTTTCCAAAGACTGGTTTTTGTGGTACTTTAAAAACTTGGGCTGCGCTTTACACACCAAAAAGAAATTTGGGGGAAATACGTACAGTGAACAATGTGCCCACCATACCTAAATTTCTATAGCGGAGTGTGCATGTTGTACATTTTAGGGTGGCTTCAAATCCCTTTGGATTTAATAATATAGAATATTGGAAAGATTGTTCACATCAAAGCCAGATGAAACGGCATATTTGGAAAATATTTTTATTACATTGGTTATTTATTTCTCTGTGTATGTGTGTGTACATACTAGCATGCCACCACACACATGTGGAAGTCAGAGGACAGCTTGCAAGAATCTGTTCTACTCTTCCATCATGTGGGTCCTGGGGTCGTCAGGCTTTCTGGAAAGTGCCTTTACCTGCTCAGCATCTTGCCGGCCCTGCCAAAAACCTTGGATGTGATCTATAATGCATTTTGATATTTTTCTTAATTACAGGGAATAATAGCATATAATTTATAACTTTTGCCCTTATGACTTATTATTTCCCAATTAACTTTGGTATGATGATATTAGTTAGTAGAATTTTTTTTTTCTTGGTCTTTTTGAGACAGGGTCTCCCTGTAGCCCCAGCTCTCCTGGAACTCACTATGTAGACCAGGCTGGCCTTGAACTCACAGAGATCCGCCTGCCTCTGCCTGGGAGTGCTGGGATTAAAGGCATGCACCACCATGCCCGGCTAGTTACTAGAATTTTAAAAGTTCTATGAGCCTCGCTTGGCAATTCCAGTAACCTCAAACTGTATAAGGAGACTAGAACTTCTAGTTTCTCTATCAAATGATATCATCAGCCAAATTTTTGCCTCTCCAGAAGACTAAAATTGTACCTAAGTCACAATGGCAATCCAGTCACATTGTCAGCTTCAACAGTCCCAAGGTCAATTCTAGTAGGTAATAGTAAATGTGGTCTAACATTTCCTGATGAGAAACTACTGAAATTTTATGTTTCCTGTTGAGGTTTTTTACCTAAACTCAAATAGCTGCATGGTTTTATATAGCTATGCCAGAATGAAACAAAAGAAAACCTTCTTGTGTGGGGGGGGATATAAAGCAAATCTTTCCATGTCATATAATCTTTCTCCTTCCTTCCCTTGATCCCTCCCTCCCTCCTTCTCTCTCTCTCTCCCTCCCTTTCCCTCCTCCCTCCCTCTCTCTCCCTCTCTCCTTCCTACCCTCCCTCTCTTTCTATCCTCCCTCTCTCCCTGGCTCCTTCCCTCCCTCCCTCCCTCCCTCCCTCCCTCCCTCTTTCCTTCCTTTCCTCTTACTTTATTCAGAGCCCTCATTGCTTCACATTTCTTTAGGATAAAGTCAAAGCTTATGGCCAGGATGAGAGGTTTGCCTCTCAGCCCCCTACCTGACCACAGCATCCTGCCTTTCCTGCCTCACCTTCCAGTCTCTCAGAGCCACCTTCCGTTCTGAGTATAACTGAGTTTTCTTGCTGATATGTCTTTCTTATGTAACTAAAATGCACACACTCTCCTCCCAGGGCTGTTGAGTGTTCCCATGACATCATGCTTCTCTTTCCAGAAGTTTTGCAGACTTGTCGCTCTTCCCCTTTAGACTCTTAACTTGTGAGCAAAGGCTTGTCTATTTTATTTATTTATTTATTTGTTTGTTTAGATACAAACTCTTGAATCCTAGGTTGGCCTTGAACTTTTGATCCTCCTGCCTCCACCTCCCAAGTGCTGGCTGGGATTGCAAGAATGTACCACCACAGCTCTTTTTATGCTATGCTGTTGACCTAACCTGGGGCCTTGGCCTTGTGCATGCAAGGCAAGTACTCTACCAACTGAGCCAGCCCATAGCTATGTCCATTCTGTTTACATTGAAGCCTAACACAGTGCCTGACATATAGCAGTAAATAGTTGTTATTTTGAGACAGGATCTTCCTGTGTAGAGCCAGCTGACTCTCTATGTATCCCAGGATAGCCTAGAACTCTTAGTAATCCTTGTGCTTTTCATCCTGAGTGTTGGGATTACAGGTGTGCACCACCATGTCCAATTAACAGTAAATTTTGTTGAAGGCTCTCTTGAGTCTGGTTGTCACTCAGCTTGCTTCATGTGTGAGAAATTTCTTGACCTTGGAAATCACATGGAAGGCCTATAAAGCAGGGGCAGAATGTGCCCTATGTGCTTCATAACTGCAAGAGTCAGCTTTCTGTGGAGTGAAGGTATGGATAGTATTGTATAGATTTCAAACCAAAGTGCCTAAGAGTTGTGTCCTTGTTTGCATACATAGGGCCATTTTGCCCATCAAAGCCTAAATCAAGTAATGTCCAATGCTAGGAAATCAGAAAAAAAGGAAAAATTATTCCAGAAACATACTAAGAATGGTAGTAGGATTTCCATCTCTAAGTGGAGATTATTTTTAAATTTGCCTCTTATTTTTAGTGAAATTAGGGAAAGTTTGAACCCTACCTACCTGAGTGTTCATTTTCAGTGTTGAAATAAAATATAGAAGTTTCAGAAAGGCTACCTCTGCTAGATTAACACTAAAAGCTACTTCAAAGTATTCTTCAAATATTCCTTCTTAACTAGACATGCCCACAGTCTAGCTCAGATAGTGCTTACTATTTATTCATCCCCAAATCATAAATAAGAAAAATTTCAGATGGGAGGGTTTTCAGTTAGCAAGTACTAGAATGAAAACACAATCCTCATCTAGCATAGGCAGAATCACCTAAGGGAACCATCATGTGTTTAGTCAGTACCATTCATTTCACTTGCTTCACCTCTGACTGGCTCAACACCCTGAAGGGTGATGTTGCCCCTCTTCAAAAAGTGAGGAACTGAGGCTTCAAGAGGTAGAACATCTCCACAAAGATCACCTAATAAGTTGCAGACTGGAAGCTTTGTCCCCAAGCCCTTGTTCCCGACAGTGTATTTTTTCCTTTCCAGTAAAAGTGCCGTGGTTTCTCAGGTGTCGACTGCTTGTATAGATCTACAGTCATTTTATAACATTGTTTTCTGTAACTCCATGATGACACAGTGATTGCCAGCCACTGCTCTGGTATTGCCTTGTCACTTTTGGGTATGGGACCTTAGACAGCATTTGCAGAACTGTGGAATCTCATCTCAACAGTTGCCAACAGGATAACCTGCCATTTTGTTTCCATAATTCTACAGCTGTGCCTTGCGTGGTGGTCACATTTGGCCACCTCTTGCTGCTAGTGACTGTTAGGGTCCTGCTCTTTAGGGTATACTTTTTCTCTGAACGCTTCCCTCAGACTTTTTACCAGCTTCTAGGCAATTCTTGGGGGAGCAGATCCAGGAGGGTAGCCTGTAGGGGTGAGCATAGGGTCCACATGCAGCTGAAGTAGTCTAATAATACCCAGGCCTGACTCAGGGAACATCATGGAAGAGAGGGCGGAAAGAATGTAAGAACCAGAGGGACAAGACACTTGCTGCAAATTAATGAATTCTAGAATAATAAAATTTCATACATTAATGAAATCTCCACAGTATGGTAATCCAATGAGATCTGCATAAGAAAAAAAACATGGATGGCAGAAATTTCACAAGGTCCTACTTCAAGATTTTCACCTACAGGCAATCAATGGATGCTGAGGAAGAACCAGTTTCTTCCAGGAACACCCTGAGAGGTTATGTAGTCCCAAGTGGGCAGCCCTAAGCACAGGTACACACAAACATTACTAAATGGACTCAGCACATTATATGTATATGTATGTATATTTATAAATGTATGTATGCGTATGTAAAAATAATCAAAACGAGGACAAGTAACTGGGAGAGGGAGGAGCATAGGAGGAGTTGGAGGGGCCTGGAAGGGATGGAAAGAATGCAAATACAATACTCGTGTGAAATTCTCAAAAATGAATTAAAAAATAAAATAATTTTGGGGGGTCTTATTGAGTCAGGGTCTCCCTTTATCCCCAGCTGGCCTGGAACACATATGTAGACCAGGCTGGCCTCGAACATACAGCAATCCGCTTGCCTCTGCCTCACAAGTGCTGGCATTGAGACATGCACCGCCACTCCTGGCAAATAAATTAAAATTTTTAAAAAACCTGGGCCTTAGACAGATCCTCTAGAACTCTGGAGCACAACCCAATAGAATTTCTTAGGTTCTTATGGTGGAATTAGTTCTGATGTCCTAAGAAATTGAAGTTTCAGATCATGTAGACACACCAACAGGACACCCTCTGGGTAGATTCTGCCCAGAATTGTGTTCTCCATTGTTTGTATTCTGTACTTGATGAGGAAAGGGTCAGGGATTTCAGGAGAATGTTGTTGTAAACTGAGAGTCAACTGCTAAGAAAATCAGCAAGCTCCTCAAGATTACCCATAAAGATTGTAATTTGAATAGAAAGGTGAGGGTACAAAAGGGAAGAGGTGGAGGTGTAGTTTTTGAGACTCCCAATAAAGGGATCTGTCTGTGCACAGGCCCCTAGGCAGGATCATGCTGTGTTTGAATGAATAAGGAGACCCCACAGCTGGGGCAGACATAGTAGATCAGATCAAGAGGACGGGCTACTGGGAAGAGTGGGTCAGTGGGGGCCTTGCGGAGTGCTGTAAGAGCTAACTTTTGCTCAGTGAAATGGAATAGTGCAAGTTCTGAGCAGAGGGTTGATGCATGCTTTAGGAGAACCACTGGCTGTGAGAGTCAGTGGCAGCATCAAGGACTCTGGTTGGGGATGCTCTGGCAAAAGTAAGGAGAGATACGGTGACCTCTAGCAGTGGAAACGAAGATGCAGTGGGGATGGGGAGATGCTGCTGGTTTCTGGATTGATTTTGAAAGTAGGAACAAGAGCATCTCCTGGAAGATCACATGAGGGGAGCAGGAGAGGAGTAGGAGAGGAGTTGGGGGCTTAGGCTTCAGCACCAGGCAGTCAGGACAGTCATCAACTTGTGATGGAGTTGACAGGTGGGATGGGTGAGGGAATCCTTAAACATTTTTAATGGAAGTACCATCTCTAAATATTGTAGCCAATGATGTAGGGCTCAGTCTCATCTGATCAAATAGAATGGCTTCCTATTGTCTTTTTACTACAGTAGGACTCCACTATTCACAGCCAGCTGAACCTGTTAGTCTATTATTTTGTGTTTCAACACATTTCCACAGCATGCACAATTAGGGCTAGAGCCCATCTACTGCAGGGTCTCATTTTATAGACAGGGAAAGTTGACCTAGAGGAGTTAAGCCACCTGCCCCAAATGATATGGTTCCAACCCAGCTCAGAGTAGGCCACCTTCCAGCAAAGTGTCCTTCTTTATACCTTCTAGAATGCTCTCAGTGTTACTAGATAGAACAAGAAAGGGGACAGGAGGGCAATACAGCCAAAGATCATTTCCAGCACCTGTTGCTTCCATCAAGCTGAAATCTAGCTGTGGTGTGGACTCCTGCACTGACTTGGACCCACCTTGTTTGAAAACTGCAGAGGGGAGTTCTACAGTGGAGTCCTACTGTAGTCAAAGCCTTTTGAGTTGTCTGAGCCAGGCTCTGGATAAATCAGAGAATGACCGTAGTGGTTAGAGAAAGCTGGACACTGAAGGAATCATTTCTTTCAAACAGTCACTGTGAAAAGATTTCTTTTTCTGTCCGAAACTAGAAGAAAAAAAGATTGTGTGGACACCTCTGCCATCAGCTTCAATGACTTTTTTAAAAGATTTATTATATTTATTTATGTGTGTATGTATGCATGTATGTATGCATAGGCGTGTGCAGGTGCCTGAAGAGGCCACAAAAGAGAATGGGATCCCCTGGAGCTGGAGTTAAACATGTTGTGAGCTGCCCAATGTGGTGCTGAAAACTGAACTCTGTTCCTCTGCAAGAGGAAGCACTTTTCACTGCCGAGCCATCTCTCCAGCCCCTCAAAGATTCTTGACACGAATCGGAGAAGAAACCGTGAAAGACTCAAAGAACACAGAATATAACATTTTTATGTCCACTGTAGAGCACAGTCAGATGTGTATGGTACTTCCATTTGTCCCATACTCTGCCACTTTCTTAGCTATTGGTGCATTATTTGGTTTATCTTTGGAGTTCCAGTGGGTTACTATGTAAACTTTGGGAAATGCTCCTACACTGACAGTCAGTGAACTCTTTAGCAGATCTTGATGGAGTGCCCACTGTCTGGCAGCTAGCGGAAATGCAGTGGTAAATTAGAGAGGTGCTTGTTTTCATGGAGTTCACATCCTCAGGGGGGCAAGACAGAAAACAAGCAAATAAATAAATGAGGAACACAACTTCAGATAGTAAGAAAGGTACGAAGACAAGAAAGGGAGGCCCTGAGACAGAGCTTGGGTGAGCTTCTTTACTGGGGAGGTTGGAGAAAGACAGTGACTGAACTGAAACCTGAATAATGAAAAGAGCCAGACACATGGAGATGGGCCAGGGCACTCCTGACAGGGGAAGGTCAAGAGCAAGGCTGAGGTGTGGGAACAACCTTGGAATGTTGAGGGAGATGAAAGGAAGCCAGGATAGCTGAAGCTTAGTGATCAGGAAGCATGTGGCCATATCATGGAGGGACTTAGGGGCCAGAGAAGGAGTTGAATTAAATTTCAAGTATATAACCTGAGAATATAAGATCCTCCCTTGGAGGATTTTAAGCAAGAGAACAATTTTATGAAATCTGTTTCTGTAAAATAACAGAGATTTCTTTTTGAGAAATAGATGATATGAAGCCAAGAGTAGAGGCAGAGGGGAAAACTGGTTGGGAAGTTATCACAATAATCCAGAGAGACCATGTTGTCTGTCCGGGGTTGGTGCAGCGGAAATGGTTGAAGGGAAGAGATTTGACTGATGAGATCAACTGATGTGCAGGTGAGTTGAATTCAGGATTAATGGAAAGAAGACCATTTGTATCAACAATCTGGATGATAATGCAACCAACCTGGAATTCAGATAGAGAAAACTGGAGAAGGCAAGTTGAGAGAGAGAAAGAGAGAGAGAGAGAGAGAGAGAGAGAGAGAGAGAGAGATCAGGAAGAGAAGAATCAAGAGCTCCAATTTGTTTGCTATACCAATCAGATGATTGGGTAGGTGGCCATATCTAAGAGTGCAGAACCCCAGGGAAAAATGGAACTGAGACAAAGTTGGCAGTCATCTACACGTAATATTTAAGGTCTTAAGACTGGAGTTAGGCCCGGCATGGTGGTGCACACCTTTAATCCCAGCAGAAGAAAGTGGATCTCTGTTGAGTTCAAGGCCAGCCTGGTCCACCTAGTGAGCTCCAGGTCAGCTGGGACTACAGGGAGACCCTGTTTCGAAAAGAACAAAAAACCCCACAAAACACTGTTAGTTGAACAGTGAGTTAAGAGAGAGGAGAACACTCAAGAGAGTGTAGTATTGTGGAAGTCAAGGAAAAGAAGCATTTCAAGAAGAAAGGCCCAGTCGGCCATGTCCCATACTGCTGAGGAGGGTCTCTGAGGTGAATACAAATCTCTGACCTTGGCAAGGTGGTGGGGACTGGGAAGGGTGGAGTGAAGCTGCTGTGGGGTAAAGGGAGCAGGAGAGCTGCTAACCTGGAGACAAGAGCAGATACTTTATGCAGGCGTGTATTTCTCTCCTCACCGGCGAAGTGTCTGGTCATGAGGCAGGATTATAAGCAGTGTTGTTAGAGAGACTTTAGTCTTGGGCTTTTAAATGGTCAGTTAAAACTGATACACAGATCTAGGAAATTGGTGGGGGTGGGGTGTTTAGGTTTCCTTGGAGTCGCCTGGATGTTTATCTATGCTGCCCTAACTACTTTTTCACATTAGTTTCTTGGGTCTGTTCCCCGCAGCTCCACCCTTCAAATAGAAGAGAGGCAATAAAATAACTCACCTTTTAGAGCACTTGGGATAGTGTTTAAAGGCATAGTCACCCATTTTAATCTCCACAATCCCTTTGGTGGGAGTTGTCCCAATCCCTTTCTGATAAGGTCACATAACTGCCTCTAAATTCCAGGTATCAATTTATAATTGAAATTTTGTAAATATCTTATACTAAGTTGGGGATGGAGTCTCTGTAATTAGCAAAACTTACTAATTTTCCTTCTGTTTCTCCTCTCACTCAAATATTACATACCAAGCTTAACATTTTTAAATTTTATTTTAACATTATTTTTATGTGTATGTCTAAGTTTGTGCACACAAATGCATGAGCAAGGAAACGAGAAGTGACAGATCCCCTTGGAGCTAGAGTTACAGAGGTTGTGAGCTTTCCAGTGTGGGTGCTGGGAATCCAACTCAAGTCCTCTGCAAGAGCAGTGTGTGCTCTTAACCACTAAGCCATCTCTCCAACGCCCAAACTTAAATTTAATTGTGTGTGTGTGTGTTGATGTGTGTGATGTATGTTTGAGTGCATGAGCACATGCCACAGAGTGTGTTTTTGCATGTGTGTGTGTGTGTGAGAGAGAGAGAGAGAGAGAGAGAGAGAGAGAGAGGGAAACCATTTTCCCCTGCCACTGTGGAATTCGGGGATTGAACTCAGGTCATCAGGCTTGCACACATGCCTCTACCCACTGAGCCATCTCATTGGTCTTCACATATCATTTAAATGACAGTATTGGGATTAGAACCCAGACAGCCTGAGAATTCCAGATCCTAGTATCAATCCATCTAATCGTGTAATCTCTTTTAATCACAGGCAAGTGGAAGAGAGACTCCAGAAAGGAAGGGCAGGCAGTATTTCGTCAAATCAGGATTAGTACAGACTGACTAAGTTATACATGTTGACTAGAGTTGGAAATTTGATTCTCACAGCTCCTTAGTGGGCTTTTTAAAAAGCTGTATACAGCTGTATACTAGCACTGACCAAATGCTAGTCCTGGGCGGCACTCAGTTTTCTCTCTCAATCACCGGCTTTCACTCTTCTAATGAATTGCCCCCTTAAAACCAGAATGAAAATTTAGTGTCTATATACTTTATATATACTACTCACCCTTTGGAAAGCTTTTTGGTATTTTTCTATCTGACATTTATGAAAACCAATGATTGATTGGCTGCTGTATTCATTACATTTTATTGCTGTGATAAAATACCATACCCAAGACCAACTGTAGAAGAGTTTTTGGGGGGTTTATGGTTCCAAAGGGAGAGTCATCCATAATGCCAGGGGAGGCATGGCAGCAGGCAGCCCGAGTAAGAAGCTGAGAGATCACATTTCCATCCACACACAGAAGAGAGAGAGAGAGAGAGAGAGAACCAGAAGTGGGAGAGGCTATAAACTCTGAGTCCACCTCCAGTGACACTTCCTCTAGCAAGATTCTACTTCCTAAAGGTTCCATAACCTTCACAAACAGCACCATCAACCAGGTATCGAGTATTTAAACACTTGAGTCTATGGAGGATGTTTCTCATTCAAATCACCACAGATGCATTTTTTTATCTTCAAGTCTACCTCTTATGCTGTGTGGGGTCAAAATGAGAATAAAGGACATTTTCTGAGGAATAATAAACTAGTGAGAGGATGCTCATCATCTACATTAAAAGGCCTCACAGTCATTTGGTGCTTGGAAAATGCCCTAGACTGCAATTGTTTTTGTTGTTCTAATCTGAAAATGACAACATAGAACCTGGCCAACGGCATGCAACATTTTATTGTGGGTGATGCAGCTTTAATTGGTACGTAGAGGCATGCCTGTAGAATTAGTCCCCAGTGTATCAGCCAATAAGATCACTTTCAGCATTTCTCAATGGTTAGTTTCATCTTATAATTAAGTAACAGCGATCATTTCCTGGCAGCTAATGACTGGCTAGAGGAGTTAGAAGTCTCATTAAGTTTGTAATTTATCGAAGTCTACATTCTTCATCTGCAGTGTTGCAAAAAGAGAAAGCATCCTCAGATTCTTAATAATTGAGGACAATCTCTCATCATATTTCGTACATGTCGGTGATAACGTCTTCAAAAGATAACTTCATTTTCTAAGTGTAAACAGAATGATTGTGTATTACACAGTATGTATAAGGCACATTTTACATGGTGTTGAGATGGGGGACTGTAGAACCACCTGAGTGTGTGCACATGCTCTTCAGCAAGTGTTAAGTTGGCAAGCTGTGTTTCCTTTCTGTGATAATTGCTTCCCATTTCCTAAGGGTGGGCTTAAGCCCACCAATAGCATCAATGTATTTACCCCACAAAGATTTATTAAGCACCTACTATATATGCCAAGTATTGTTGAGTGCTGAAAATGTAGCAGGGGAGAGGGAACCAAAAACCAAAAAACAACCCAACCATTCTTTTTTTATATATTTTATTTTTATTTTATGTGTATGAGTATATTGCCTGCATGTGTATAAAAGCACCCATGTTGTGCAATGCCCTCAGAGGTCAGAGGAAGGCATCAGATCCTCTGGAACTGGAGTTATGAATGGTTGTTAGCTGCCATGCTGGGACTCGAACCTGCGTTCTCTGTAAGAGCAGTCAGTGCTCTTAACCACTGAGCCATCTCTCCAGTCCCAACCCAACCACTCTTATTGAGCTGGTATTCTAATCTTAAGATTCCTGTCTTAACTGCAGTTACATAGGTTCAGAATGGTCAAGCCAAAAGCAGAAGAGGACACTCCCTGCACCATCTTGGCCCTGCTGCCTCTGTCCTCTCATGGGTATGGTTATTGCATGGTAGCTCCAGTTAACTCAGGGATCACTCATTGACCTGTCATATTTGGGGGATTGCAATCTCCTCCTCAGAGAAAAAGTAGATTCTATTCTCCTAGGGAACCTATTGCTTTGTCTTCATTTGGGGACTGACAGGAGCTAATCACAAGGAAAGCAGTGCTATCTAAACTCTTGCTGAAAACATTGATTTCTAGAAATTAGTCCAGACACAGACCTGTCATCAAGACTCTGGAATTCTAGCAATGTGGAACTTAGGGACCCCTGACTCTTCTACCATCCTTCTGTGCAGGTCTAGAAAAGCTCCAGAGAAACAGCTTTTATGGCACCCACTCTGGGACTTTCTCAGAGTCCATCCTGGGAAACCCTCAAAGACATTTCCCCTTCTTTATTCTCATTATTTCTTTGAATAAAGGAAACATAGGTGCTCAGGGACACTTCCTGGCTTCTCCATCATAGGATCAAGGTAAAGAGCAGAACTCCAGGGAAATTTCTGGCATTTTCTTTGTACTGGCAGATCAGCCCTGAGATTTTGGCATGAGAGATACCTACCCTTATCTGGTCTGTAACCTGTAGCCATTTGCCCTGGTGCCTCTTGGGAAAGTTATCCCTCTGGTATCTCCCAGTCCTCTTGATGACAGACTTTCATAACTAAAAATTGGAACTGGATTGACAAAATCCAATCCTGTACAATAGCTCCTGAAAATCTTTTTTAATATCCGAACACTCTGCTTTGAGCATGCTTCAAAAGTGGGCACAATGTATGGTTAATATCCTCTCTTTTAGTGGAAGTTTGTTTGTTTCTATAGAAATTCCAAAATTCCAAAACATTATTACTTTGTTTGAGACACCCTGTGACACCTATTTGAAGAAACAGTCAGCTATTTAAAAATTTTTATTAGACAGAGATATACCTGTTTAACAAATACCCCAACCAGTAGGAACCCAAAAGAAAATAAATTACTTTAATGGACAAATAATTACTTATGGACAGTCTACATGGTCACTGTCACATAAAATACGGCAAAGGACTGTAGCCCTGATGTTATTACTATTCAGTAATTTAAAATCTCTTTTCCTAATGTGTCTGGCAGTTGCATTTGCCTGTACTTATCTAAGGATGATGTCTTGAATTTATTCCTAGATTATAGATAAAATATTTTTTTTGAATAATGTTTTGTTTATTATTTTTAAGTGTATGAGTGTATTGTCTACATGTATGTAAGTACACCTGTGTCATCCAATGCCCGCAGAGGTCAGAAGAGGGCATCCGATCCCCTGGAACTGGAGTTATGGATGGTTGTTAGCCATCGTTTGGGTGCTAGGAATTGAACCTGGGTCCTCTGCTAGAGCAGTCATGTTCTTAACCGCAGAGCCATCGTCTCTGAGATAAGATACTTCTATAATATATCATTTCTTTTAAATTTGGTTATTTTTTTTGCGTGTGTAGGTGTATATGGTGTGTGTGTGTGTGTATGTATGTGTGTGTGTTCAAATATGTGTGGGTTCAGAGTGTGCAGGTACACATGCACCTATGTGTATGTGCATGGAGAGGCCAGAGGATGACACTGGGTGTCTTCCTCAAATCTTCTCCATGTTTTTTAGTGAGGCAGGGTCTCTTACTGAACCCAGAGCTCATGAATTGGGCTAGTCTAGCCAGCCAGCTTGCCCAGGGATCTAACATCTCCATCTCTGGAGTGCTGGGATTACAAACAGGTGGGCTGCCATACCCACCTGGCTTTTTATGTGGATTCTGGGGATCAAAACTTTGGTTCTCACAGTTGCGTGGCAAGCACTTTATCCACTAAGTCATCTCTCCAGCCCCTACAATATACACTTTTAAATGATCAGGGGTCCCCTCTCCCCAACACACAAAAAGCAGGTCTACTACAGCATAGAAGGTCAGTCTGTTGAGTTTGAACCTAAACTCTTGAAGATGTAATAAGCAAGAGTCTCTGCTTCTACGTCTATTGAAAACAAAAAGCTTGAGGGTGTGTTCCCATCCTAGGAATACATTCAAGAACGGAACTGTGGCAGCAAAAATAAGAACTTCAGAAAAATTACTATGCAAGAGGAAGGAAAGTCTTAACAAACAGAGAGTACCTGAATGACATGGCTTCCCTTTCTCTTCTTCTTGTATGAAATTCAATGTTTCTTTTACAATTGTTATTATTTTTAAAAAATGATTTATTTTTATTTATGTATATGAGTGTTTGGCTGCAGTGTATGGATGTGCACCACATGTATACTTAGTGCTCAAGGAGGCTGGAAGAGGGCAATGAATTCCCCTGAACTGGAGTTGAAGATGATTGTGAGTTGCCATGTGAGTTCTGGGAACCAAATCTACGTCTTCTGCAAGAGTAGCAAGTGATTTTAACCACTGAGCCATCTCTCCAGCCCCACATTATTTATTTATTTATTTATTTATTTATTTATTTATTTATTTATTTAACCAAGATCTCCCTGTAGCCCCAGCTGGCCTGGAACTTGCTATGTAGGACCAGGCTGGCCTTAGTCTCACAAAGATCTGTCTGCCTCTACCTCCCAAGTGCTGGGATTAAAGGCATGTGCCACCCCAGACCCTACAAGTATTCTTAATTTTTTTTTATTATTAAAAAGTGTTTGCAGAGCTTCATGCATGCAAGGCAAGTGCTCTACTGCTGAGCCATATCCCATACCTCCATTACAAATTTTTGAAGGATATGCTTGGGGTCCCTAGAAGCTGATAGAAACTCCACATTCCCTGGTTCCACTTGGCAATGAGAGACTTGCTATACGAGAAGCAAAGTATGAAGAAATTCTACAGAGATAGGCTGAGGATGTACCTCAGTTGGTAGAGTGCTAGCTGAGCATGCATGAAGTCCTCAGTCTGATTACAAGCTCCACATAAACTGGACATGGTGGCACATGCCTTTAATCCCAGCACTTGGGAGGTGGAAGCAGGAGGAGTTCGAGTTCCAGCCTGGGCTATATGATACCCAATCTCAAAACAAACCATCTACAGAGAATGACAAATCTTTTGCACTTTAAGGAGGAATGCATGCTTTGGAGGTTATGAGAATAATTCAGTCAAGATTTTTCAATGTATTGCACTGGGGAAACACCATGGGCACTAGGCCTAGGGATTAAGAACTAGAGCCAAAGACTCTAACCTGACTATGTCTCTGAGAGTGCCTTAAAGGGAGGATGTAAGAACCTGGGCTCAGAGCCTCTCCTTAAAAATGCCTTTCCCTCCCAGGTCATGAGGTCAGGTCTGGCAGCATTTAATGAGCATGAATCTCTACAATGAGTGGCATCTAGATGGCTCAGTGGAAATAGATACCACCACCCAGCCCATGCTGGGATTGGAGATAGGGTGGAGTGGTTGAGCTGGACACCTATAAGGATGTCTGCTGGGGAGGTTGGCCTTTCCCAGCCTGTTAGCTGAGAATATAGAGAGCCTTGGATTTTGGCTTTTGTCCATCCTTATTTTATTTTATTATTTTGAGATAGGGTTTCCTTATATAGCCCTGATTGGCCTGGAACTCACTATGTAGACCAGGCTAACTTTGAACTCTCTTAAGTGCTGGGATTAAAGGCGTATACCACCATGACCAGCCCATCCTAATTTTTAAAATGGCATTAAATGTATAAAAATATTCAGAGATGAATTTCTGATAAAACATATATATATTTGCAAACGATATTAAATAGAGCCTGATGAAATTGTTCAGTGAGTAAAAGCATTTGCCTTACAAACCTGATGACCTGAGGTTGATCCCTGCATCTCACAATGGAAGGAGAGAACTTCTAAAAGTTGTCCTCTGACCGCCATACACATGCCCATGACACCCATGTACCTGCACTCATATCAAACACATACACATTATAAAATAAAGTAAAAATGTTTTAAAAGAGAAATGTTAAGTGGTTGGTTGATTGGCTGTTACTTATTTCTAATTTGTGGATTCACATTTTACTCTGGGCATAGGTGTTAAACAAATCAGTAATTTTCAGTCAGAATTTTCTTTTGAAAGGGTCTTATTGGGGATGGGGATGCAGCTCAGAGGTAGAGTACATGCTTAGCATAGGTGAGGTTCTGGGTTCAATATCCTGCATCATAAAAGTGAAACAATAAGAAGAAAAAAATTTTTTTTGAGATAGGGTCTCCCTCTAGCCATATCTGGCTTGGAACTTGCTATGTAGACTAGGCTGGCCTCAATTTCACAGCAGTCTACCTGACTCTTCCTCTGAATGCTGGGATTAAAGGCACACACCACTTGATCCTGGATCTTGCCTTTTTGACTAGTCTCGCTGACAGGTGAGCTCCCAGGATCCACCTGTCTCCATCCCCCAGATATATTCTACCATGTTCAGCTTTTACATGGATGCTAGGGATCCAAACACAGATCTTCATGTTTACAAAGCAAGCACTTAATCTGTAGAACCATCTCCACAGCCTGAAGTTATCTTTTTAAAAACTCAATGAACTGACACCTTCTAACCTCATGTTCCCTTCTCAGTCTGACCCTAGAAAAAGAATCCTCCATAGGTCTCTTTGGATGATTTGCCACTACTTTTGAAGACCATAAAGTTTTTGCCAACTTTAATCATCTTTGGGGAAGCAGGGACATTTGGTCTTGACCTGTGAGCCCTCAGCTGTGCAGGCACTGATGTTAGCTTTGGGGAACAGAGAATCCCATTAACCGCATGTGTTTGGAAGGCAGTATCCTGGACACAGCCAGATCATAGAGGCATCCCAGAAACTACTTTTAACTGCTCCTGCCTATGGCTGGCATCTCTAATCAGAGAGCTGACTGTGTTTATAGGGGAACATTCTAATCAATCCCCCATAGAGCTATTGGTAGCCTCTTACTCAGTACCCAATAAACCCATGTACAGCTCCCTGGTACCTACTCTACAGGGAACAGACTCTGGTGTCACAAATCCCACTTGAAATGACTCACTTGACTCTCTGAGGTATGCTGGGAGTCCGCTGCCTGTTGTCTGCCTATTGGTCATTTCCTCCTGTCCCAGCCAGCCAGATCTATCGCTGCAAATTAGTGATGAGGCAAGGTGGCTAGGAGGTGTGTCTACCTGGGGGAGTTCTGTTGTTTTTATAACCGGTGCCAGCTCTGAGTGGATGGTGAGTAAGCGCCTCTTCCTCTTTTCCTCTGGCTGCTCTCCTTCCATACCAGTCTCGCTGTGGAGTATTCCAGACATGGTGGTGAGCAAGGGCTGCCTGGCTCTGATGCTTCCCAGGCTTGGGACCCAAAACTCAAGAAGGCAACAGAAGTTGTAAGTGAGGGCTGCCTGGGTTCGCTTTCCTGCTAGCCAGTATGTGTGTGCAGGTCTGGGAAACTTCCAGAACTTACCCTCTTGCTTCTTCTGTGAGACAAATGAAAAGTGCTTGCTTGACACACAAGCATAAACCTGAGTGTATCATTCAGTCCCCTTTGGGCTGATGTTAGGTTAGATGGTCTTTTTTTCTAAAGGAACTTTATTTCTGGAAGTTTCTCTTTTTAAGAAATGACACCTGCTTGTTTATTCTTTTTTTTTTTTTCAATAAATCTGCTAACTTTTATTCAGTTGAGCTTTTTTTTTTTTTTTTTTTTTCAATAAATCTGCTAACTTTTATTCAGTTGAGCCACACGTCTAAACAGTTAAAAGAAAAACCTCTGCGGTCCCCTCCCTTTCCTTTCATTGAGAAGGCTGAGCTTGTTCTTTCTTATGTTTGAAAATCTCAGTATCAGAGTGTGGCTGTACATGCTCTTTTGGAATCGATTTTGCTATATCCCATTCTGTTTATGTCAGTCATGTTTGCTTTGGATTTTAGTTGCTGTCTTGTGACACTACTGACATTTTTGTTAGTTGCCAGATTATTATAAGTAAAGATAGAGGGGAATTTTCTTCTAGAGAGAGTCGTACAGTTCATGCTCAAGGAAGTTATTTTGTATATACTGTAGGGGAAAATTAATTCATGGATGCCTTTGGTGTTTTGTGTGTGTAGTTTTTCTTGCAGCTGTAATCTGCAAAGATTTCAGCATCTTTAAGCATGAAGACGAGTTTCTTGTTTTGTAATGTAATTCTTTTCAAACTTGTAGTTTAGTGGAATCAGTTTTGTGTGGCAATCAGAAGCTCCTGCTTCAGAAGTGCTTTTCCTAACCAGGTGCTTTATGCTCACCTGCTGGCTGTGTCTGAGCAGCCGCCAGCTGCAACCTGGTGTTGCTATTTGTGCCAGCTCCATTCTAAATAGAGTCTGTGCTTGAGGAGACTAGTCACGCTCATTAGTCAAACCTCCTACTTGAAGCAATGTGCCAAAATCACAGAGGCAGAAACGCCAGACACAGTGTGCGGCTTGGTGGAAGGACCATAAAATCAGAATTTCTCCTCATACAATCGCTTTACTCTTGGGTACATCATTCTTTCCAGCTACAAGCTCAGCATCTTTGCCCTGTGTCTGAGCTTATTGGTGCCATGGTCATTCTACAGACAGAGAATGGGCAATGCAGGTAGGCAGCCAAGTTGCCTAAGCCAGTGATCAACTGGAGCTGGAGCCCACACCCCTGATTCCTGGCTAGCCTGCTCCTGCCTGAGAAAACACGGCATAGAAAGAGTGAGCTAGAGGCTAACTCCCAACTACTCAGTGTTGCCTCACTTGGCGCTCAGAGGCCAGGAAAGGTCAAAGAGTGGTCAAACCAGAGGGTGTCATGCATGTGCGATAGGGAAGAAGGTTCAAATGAGGAGATTGGGGGTCCATGCACAGAAATGTAGGAATATGCTAGAGTATCTTTTTAAAATTTTTAAATTTGTTTGATTGTATTTTATGTATCTGAGTGTTTTGCCTGCATGTATATGTACTATGTGCATGGTTGTTAGCTGCCATATGGGTGCTGGGAACTGAACCTGGGCCATCTGCAATAATAGCAAGTACTCTTAACCACTGAGCCATCTCTCTAGTCCTCTGGAATACCCTTTTTATTGAAGCCATGAGGCCTCCTTTAACTGTGGTCTGTAGCATGCTAAATTAATATACAGTATCCTCCATGGAAAAGGGTTCTCAATGAAACCTAAAGCATATATTTAAGTCATTAGCTTAGTCAATATTCATAAGTCTCTCCATGAACTGGGTCCTATGATATTCATCTTTTAATCTTTGTTGGGTGTTACATATAGATGGATAAACTGGATGGACTGATGTTCAGATGAACGCACATTGTCCACAAGATTTTATGTTGAAGATTCTCATCTGCTCCCTGCTTTTCCTTCCTTGAGACAGCTCATCCAACCCAACAGACACCTGTCTCACCCCTCCCAGAACCGCCCACTCACAGGAAGAAGAATTTCCTTAATGAAGGCAAGTGAAGGCTGACCAGCCTGTGTGCCCATAGGGAGGAAGCCTTCTTGTACTTTTACCCAGATTGAATCAGGGAAAACTGTCAGGAAGAAAGGCACACCCTAGCCGACTCATAGGAGTAGCATTTGCATGTCACAGACTTCACCCAAGCAGGCCAACAGCAGGTGTATAAACTCAGCGCCAGGCAATTGAAGCAAATTTGCCTCCATAGCTACATTGCTTTACCATTTTTGTTCCCTGTCTTTTGAGTTTGCCTGGTAAGATCCCAGCTTCGTCTTAGGCAATAAGCAGACAGAATCTAGGAAAGGCACACCAAATGCCATTATTTATTGAATGCCCTCAATGCATTGGCCTCCAACCAAATGCAGAATTAGATTACTGTACCTGACCAGTTGGTTCACATTTTAAACAAATGGGCAGACAGAAGTGAATTAAATAGAAAGGAAGGTGGAAATATATTCCAAGGAGAGGCCAGTGCTGGGGAGGGAAAACCAGTCAGAGCTGATCATTTTGAGAGCCTAAGTAGGACAGGATCTTAACATATTTCAGATCCAGTTCTGTGGTTTTGATCATCCAGAGGAAGGACAAATTTGGCTAGGAGATGGAAAGATGAGTCCAACGCTTCGTGCTTTTAATGCTGGTTCATTCCTTTGTAATTGTTTCCATCTTTGGACCGCCAGTGTTCTTTGTGTATGCTTTAACAGAGCACATGGCCAACCGCAGTCAAGCAATTATTCTTACTCTCCCTCATTTAGTTTGTTCTTTTAAAAAATTTTTAGACAGGGTCTTGCCATGTAGCCCCAGCTGGCCTAGAAGTTGCCAGGTAGAGCAGAGTGGCCTTAAGCTTTCAGTGATCCTCCTACCTCTGCCTCCCAAAAGCATTAGCTACCACACCTGCCTTACTTTCTGTGATTTTTTCCCCCACTGTGGTACTGGGGATCCAACCCAGGGCTGTATGAATGTTTGGCAAGAATGGTCCCACTGACACTGCTGTGTTCCCAGCCCCTCTCATTACTAACACTAGTACTGGAGATGGAACCCAGAGTCATGCATGCTAGGCAAACACCTAAGCACCAACCCCAGCTTGGACTTCACCTTTTTAATCTCTGAATTCCCAAAGCCTGACCAATGACTTTGTTGAATTCACATATGCTATATGTAACCCCCACAGGGTAAGGATGATTACAAATGAGTCTCAAATGAGAACTAGGGCCAAACTATGAGACGCTGTGGAGACGCTGTAGAAAATCAAAGTATTGTTGTGGACTTGAGTGGTCAGACTTCTGGAACGCAGTTTGCAGCCTCTGGGATCCTGAGAGGATGGGTTAAGGTGGGCTAGCAGTTACTAGCAGTGCCTGCCTCAGAGTTGGGGATGTTCTTGTGCTTGGAGAACAGTGAATGGACTGTGGGTCTGGAGCAGAGCTCATGTTTGAAAATACTCATCACATAGACAAAAGGTGGCCAGAGTGCAAATAAAAAGAGGTTTGAAATGTAAAACTTTTGGCAAGTGTAAACCATTGAAGCCACTGAAACTAAGCCATAAAGAGATGAAAGGAATGTTCAAAAGAGCTAAATCCAACAGTGCCAGGCAAGATAGGTTGGAGCATGCTGTGCTAGAGGCCAGCAGCCTAGAAGGAATGTACAGCAACAATCCATGCACCATGTGGTGAAATTCCAGGGGAATGAATTTTAGGATTCTGGGAGGCTCAGGAGGTTGAGATAAAGTTATCATTTGTATCTGGAGTTTTGTCTCCAAATGAGGAGTGAAAAAAACTGTAGCTAAGCATTTACTCCCCTTTATTATATAACAATCACTGTTCTAAGCATTTTCCATGTAATGTCTCTCAGTTCATCCTCCTAACACCCCTTTGAACTACTTCCATTAGTTCCATTTGACAGATAAATCAACTGAGGCACAGAGAGATTTAATAAATTGCCCTAGATGAGACAGTTCCTAAGATGCAGAGCTGATATAAACAGGATGTAAGACTGCATGGGTCCAAGTCTTAACCACAAATACTCACTGAAACAGGTTTGTGGGAAGACTTCTGATATGATGAAAGAGATTCTAAAAGTGATGTGTGTTATTACCACTTAGGAAGGAGATCAGAGAGGCATTTCCTTATCAGCCTGTCTACCATCGTTATTAATTGCCTACTCCAGTTTAAGGAGATCAGCACCCACTAAAAATTAAAATCTAATAGTATAATATGCTTTTTCCTTTGCCTCTGTGTGTGTGTATGTGTATGTATGCATGGTATATGTGTGATGTATGTGTTTTTGTGTACACACATTTGTGCATGTGTGTTGAGGCCAGAGGTCCATATTAGATGTCTACTTCAATCACTTGACAGGACCTCTTGCTGAACCTGGAGCTTCCTGATTCTGCTAGGCTGGCCAGCTATTCAGCAACCCCTAGGGATTCTCCTTTCTCTGCCTCCCCAGCATGGAGATTAGAACATGTGCCACCCAGCTTTTTATATGGGTTCTAGGGATCCCAAGTCAGGTCTTCATACTAGTGCAGCAAGCACTTTCTCCCCAGTTCCTTCTCTTGCCTGTTAAAAAATGATTTGTTTGTTTGTTTGTTTTGGGTTTTTTTTTTTTTTTTTTTTTTTTTTTTAAAAAAAAAAAAAAAAAAAAAAAAAAAAAGAGGACGATAAATCTTTCACTGTGATATATCAAAATAA
>NW_008347125.1:3617180-3660671 GCF_000622305.1 Nannospalax galili
TGAACTCACAGAGATCTGCCTGCCTCTGCCTCCCAAGTGCTGGGATTAAAGGCGTGCACCACCATGCACGGCTTAAACAATGATTTAAAAAAAAAACATGAATAACATTTAGTATAAAATTCTGAAATGATGGATATAGAGGATCAGTGACCCATGAGATTCTGATACCCTCCCCCCATCAGTATCCATTGTTAGGTGGAGAGTCTTCCAGTTTCTTCTCTTTTACAGAATCTGATGTATTATCACTTATGTCCATAGCAATCCTTCCCAAGGAGGACTGCACTATTTCACAACACAAGCTTTTGTTTAGCTGATAGGACTTCTTTCCATACCAGTGTGTATAGCTTTATTTTATTTCCTTTAAAAGTTACATAGGATTTATGGTCACCTTGACTGTAACCCAGTCTGAATTTCTGTATTTTTTTCCAATCAGCAGAGCAGTAGATCTGATGTGACCTAGATTTTTACTTCAATGCTACTCTTTTTCCCTTTGGTTCTTAGATAGGACTCAAGAAAAGGCAAGCTTCAATAGGCCTGGGTTTTCTGTTTCTGTGAAAATAATAGAAGCCAGTGCTTTATCTAGTACTCACTATAAATCAGCAACTATTCTGTCATTTTACAGATGACAAAACTGAGACCTGAAGAGGTAGGTAAATTACTTGAGGTAGTAAAGCTAGAAATTAGAAAGTCTGAACTTGAACCCTCCTTCATTGACTCCAGAGCCTGAGTATTTATCAGCACACCATCTCTTTCTTGCTTGAATAAGTCTCTTACTTAAACTGATTGAAATGCAGTGGTCTCCATAGCAACACAGGGGGCTTAACTGTAGAGTAAAAGTCAATAAAAATGAGTTCTGCTTCTCAGTATGGCACACTCTGCAAATACAGAGCCGAAAGGGCTGGGGCCATCTGCATGAGCCCTTCCTTGCTGCCGCTGCTTTCTGCAGCCCCTCCCCTCAAGTCACAAGCTGGCCTGGAGCTTGACCCACTGCCCATCAGCATCCCTAGAGGGTACATCCTTGGAACTTGAACCTCTGTTAGTATCATTTAGTTGCTGCTGAGGGAGGCCATGAATAGTGGTCACTGAAGGTTCTTTGGTTGATGTACCGGTCTTCACATTCTAAACTGGGCAACATGATGGCCACAAAAAGGCTGTAACTATCCACCTGGCAAAGCCCACACAGAAATCAACAAAGAGCCTGCTGAAGATGAGCATAAACAGCCCTGGTAGAAACGGCCATAAAAGAACTTTAGTTTTTTGTCTTGTTTCTAAGTGAGCTAGATACAGCTTCATTTAAATGAGCAACATAACCTCCCCTAAGCTGTGTACTTGGAGAGCTTGCACAAAGACATACAAATAGCACAAAGGTAAACCCCGTGCTGCTTGATCTCTAAAGACTTGGATGATTTGATTGTACCAAGTTCTGTTGCATCACCTCTCTTTGCCTTAAATACGAAATACTTTTTCTGTGCCCTCAGCACTTCTGAGTGTAGCTCTCTTCCATACCAAGTACTTCTTCCATTCTCCAAACAATAACTTGTGTCCTTCAGTTCCATCAATCCTGACACAGTCTACCCAGGATTAGCATCAGATCTCATAGGTTAAGAGTCCATTCCCTGCTATGGTTTGGATTGTGGAATGTTCTCCAAAGGTTTGTTTAAAGACATGGTCCTCAGTGTGGTGGGGTTGGGAAGTGATGGAACCTTTAAGAGAAGGAGCCTAGTGGGAGAGAGATAGGTCATTAGGAGTGTGCCCTGGAGAACAATTAAGGTAGCTTCCGTGGACCCTGTGAAGGTGAGTTGTTATAGAATTACAGGACTGGCCTTTCTCTACATCCTCTGACTCCATATAATCTCTCCCTCTTGCACATGTTCCCACCATGATGCCTTCAGCATCATGTATAAAATCAGTGTCATGAAAGCATTAAGTATGCTTTCCCCAGAAGCCAAGCACATGGAGCCACCTGATCTTGTACTTCCCCACCCCCACCCCAAACTATGAGCTAAATAAGTCTCCTATTTAAATATATCAGCCTCAGGTATCTTTTTATAGCAATAAAAATGTCCCATAATACTGTGCTATGGAAGTACAGGCCTCCAGAACATCTAACTTACTGGCTGATCCTTCTACTGAATCAATAATTTTCCAGAGTGGCACACACAACTCAGGGAGACATTTTACCTATGTTTACAGGTTCAGTATAAAGGATATAAGTTAGGAACAAACACATAGAAGAGATTGCTGTGGCAAGGTATTAGAGGGGGTCAGGAATTAGTTAGAACTTCTCCAAAGCTCTCTAAACCCTATTGCTTAGGAGTGTTATGGAGAGTCCATCACATAGGCGTAGTTGATTAAATCTGGCTATTGGTGATTTATGCTCCCCTCTCACACACACACCTCCCCCTAGAGGTCTGGGTAGTCTTAAGAATCTCAGCCCTCTAAACACATGCTCAGCTCCCTGACAACCAGTTTTCATCCTCCACAAGTGCCCTCAGAGGGAGCTCAGATATGGATGGAAGATGTATGTGAATAGCAAATGCTCTTTTGACCCTCTCACTCAGGAAGAGTCCAGAGCTTTATGGAATTCTGTGTTGGGATATGGGGAAAGAAGACCAAATATTTATTTCTCATTTATATCATGTTATCACACTCCCCAAAGTGGACTGTGGGCAGAAGGGAACCAAATATTCACTTTCTTCTCTGGCACCTTGTGTGAATCTCCCACAGTGGTCAGTTAGCCTCCATTTATACAGCATCAAGGAAGGTGGGCTCACTGGATCCAGGGCAGCCTGCTGCATTCTCAGACAATGCTGGATTATAGCAGTGTTCTCCTTTATATTAACTCTGTCACTGGCTGTCCCCAAATGCCAATCCTTTTATCCTTTGACCAAACAGAAAATGTCCAACTTTTTTCACTTTATCATTTTCCAGCCTTTTGAGGACAGCCATCGTTTCCCTGCCAAAGCTTGTCTTTTCCAAGTTGGAGTCTTTCATCCTTTTGCCTGTTGTTCCCACATGGTGATATAGTGTCCCAGGCTAATAAGAGCACTCTTCCTTGCCCACACATGGCCTAGGGTCCAGGCTGTTAAAGATATTTCTTCCTTGATTGTAGTCTAAGCTGTCCATGTTGAGCTCAGACTGTGGCATCTAACCCAAAAAACAGATAGGGACAGCCACTTCTCTTGCAATGGGTGGTGTCCTTTTTTTAAAAAAAAAAAAATTTATTATTTTTATTTTATGTGTATGAGTATAATGCCTGCATGTATACAAATGCTCCCTTGTCGTGCAGTGCCCACAGAGGTCAGAAGAGAGTGTTGGATCCCCTGGAACTGGAGTTAGGACAATTGTTAGCCACCATGTGGGTGCTGGGAATCGAGCCCAGATCTTCCGCAGTCACAGCTCTTAACCACTGAGCCATCTCTCCAGCCCCTGGATGGTGTCTTTCTATCAGGTACACTAAACTTTGGGTTTCAACCAGTTCAATCAAAGGATTTTTTCCTGGAAAGTTTGGGCAAAAAGTCAACTGGTCAATTTATTTTTCTTCAGGCTATAAGATGAGAAAAAGAAAACTGGATATGGATTTTTCATTTGGCATATTGTAGTATCTTACATTCCTTTTGGGGGGAGGTAATGCTATTTATCCATTCATCTCATCTATGACATACGAATTATATAAAATTATTTGTTGACTTTTCATAAGTACCGAGTAAAGATCACTGATGTGCCAAATCACTGGGCCTCTTAAAAGTAAAATAAATGAAATATTGCAGAGCATTTCTTTACACCAGTGGCTCTTCGGAGTGAATGGCAGGCCTTTTCCATTGCTGCTTTGATGGAATCATGTTTCTGTGAATTTGTTCCTATCATCTTGAAAGGGCCCAGTCCTCCCTCCCTCACTGCGGGATGTGGGCACCCACTCCAGATCCAGATCAGCTTTGTAACACTAGAAGAGGTGAAAGTGAACTGATGGAGCAGGCTTACCTCCAAAAGCTTTCTTTAGCTAGAGCTGTGACCAAATGCATGTAACTTTTGCTTATGGTTACTTTTCTAGAGAGGCGACGTGTGGCGGGGGACACAAGATGGGAAAAACACATTAACGAATCTGTGTCTTTTTTCTTTTCTTTTCTTTTTTAATGACAGGGTCTCTCATAGTCCAGGTTGGCCTCAAACTTGCTATGTAGCCAAGGATGAACTTGCATTTCTGATTCCCCTACCTCCACCTCTCAAGTGTTGGGATTACAGTGTGCCCCACCATACGCAGTTTTGTGGTTTTATGCAGTTGTAGGGATTGAACCCAGAGCCTTGTGCATACTAGACAAGCATTCTACTAAGCTAAATCTCCAGCATTTCTCCCCAACTTGTATCATTTTCTAAAAAAAAAACCAACAACAAAACATACATATGATCATGGCATCAAGAAAATTGTTATATGTAAGGAAACCACTGTGAAAATTAACAGTATCTTTTAGTCATTTTCTAAATCTAAATATAAAAAGGGCAAAATCTTAAAGGCAAGTGAATTTTAAATAAAGGCTAGCTAATTATAGCAGGGAATGTGTTGGATGAGAGCGGGTATATTTAATTATATAGTAATTATGTTGGAAATGTAATCACATGCCACCAGCTACTTAAACATTTTGCTGGGGGATGAATCTGCCCCCAACAGCCTCCCCTTCTGATCTGAAGACCCATGCTGACTTTGTAAAATGTGTGATATGGTTTCTTCTTAGAAGGGTGGCCTTTTCTTGGACAATTAAAAGGTTCTGCTTTGAGGGTATTGGAACCCATGCTCAAAGGGATAAAAGGAAATTGAAACTTCTATCAAAAGGAGCTAATGATGCCAAGAGCAGTTGAGATTAAAAAAGAACAAAGTCAGTTTAAAAGATCCCCCAATTCAAAGAGCAGTTTCTCTCATCAAACTCCAGGAAAAGCAAGATGATTTTCAATGGGAGCAGCCCTTCTCCTGGATCTTAAGGCTGCAGTCAATACCAGTGAGGGATTTTGAGCAAAATTCTTTGAACTTCTTGGGAGAAATGTGCTACATAAACTTGAAGTAGTGTCACTAAACAAAGCAAAACTAATTTTTCCCCCAGATTAGATAAAATTATCTAGAAAAATATCCAAAAGGAAGCAATACAAAGTGATATATAGATCTCTCTCTCTCTCTCTCTCTCTCTCTCTCTCTCTCTCATTTTTATCCATAGGAATTCATAAATGGCTTAGTTTTGCTTCTTTGTTCTAACCACTAAGATGATTCCTCACTGATACAAAATAATTTCTGTGTTAAAATCTAGCACAGGTCAACCTGTGATGCACACAGCAACAGTTGTTAAGTGGTCACTCTGATTACTATAACCTTAACAGGCTGCGCATTCTTTAATATATATATATATATGGAACTCACTATGTAGAGGCTGGCCTTGAACTCACAGAGATCCACCTGCCTCTGCCTCCCCAGTGCTAGGATTAAAGGGGTGTGCCACCATGCCCAGCTGGTATATTTTATTATAGCTATTTGTATTCATCCGTTTGGGCAGAGACTATGTGGCTCGAATAAGAGAAATCTATTTCCATGTAGTTCTAGAGACTATGAAGTCTGAGATCAAGGTTCTGCAGGATTTGGTTTCAGGTGAGGGCTGTGTTCCTGGCTTGCAGATGGCTTCCTCTCACTATGTCATCATGTCCTCGTGTGGCTTTTCCTAGGCAGTTGTACTTGAAGAGAAAGAAAACTGGCTCTTTGGTATTATTATTTTGTGTTGTGGGGGATCCAGTCCAGGGCTTTGTATGTGCTGGGCAAGCTACATCCTCATTCAAGTGTCTCTTCTTTTTTTAAAAAAATTTATTAATATTATTATCATTATCATTATTTGGTATTTTTTCTAAGTACCATGTGCTAACTTATTGCACCACTGGAGCTCCCTATTTGGTAATTTTTGAAACAGAGTCTCCCTGTAACCCCAGCTGTCCTGGAACTCACTACCTAGACCAGGCTAGCCTCAGACTTACAGAGATCCATCTGCCCCTTCCTCCCGAATGCTGGGATTAAAGGCGTGCACTACCACACAAGTGTTATTATTTTTATTTTATGTGTATGAGTGTATTGCCTGCATGTATGTAAGTGCACCTGTGTCATGCAGTGCCTAAGGAGGTAAGATCCCCAGTAGCTGGAGTTGTGGTCAGTTGTTAGCCACCATGTGGGTGCTGGGATTTGAATCTGGGTCCTCTGGAAGAGCAGCCAGAGCTCTTAGCCTCTAAGCCATCTCTCTATCCCCAAGTGTCTCTTCTTATAAGCACACTAATCACTTTATTATGGTCCTATGTATTGACCTCATTTACTTCTTTATGTGTATGTGTGTACATGTATGTACAGGGGCACGTGTGTGCCTGTACATGGAGGCTACAGGACAACTTCTGGTGTCATTCCTCAGGTACCACCCACCTCTTTTTTCTTTTTAAGACAATGTCTCACTTGTCTGGAATTTGACAAGGAGGCTAGGCTGATGGGTCAGAGAGTCCCAAGAATTCATTCATGTTTCCCCAGCATTGGGATCACAAATGCTCTTAATCATCAGATTTTTTTACTTTCTTTTTTTTTTTTTTTTAAGTAGGTTTCAGTGATCAAACACAGGTCTTTGTGCTTTCAGGTCATCTTTCTAGCCCCTTAGTTATTTACAGTTTCTCTTCACCAACTGTAACTTGCCACTTAGGCTATAGTTGAGTGGGTAACTGACAAGTATCAAGAAACCTGAAAGCAGGCTGGCGCTGTTTTCTTTTAAATCTACAAATGAATTAGTTGTGAAGGTGAAGAGTATCATCAACAGAAGCCTCTTTCACTACAAATTTGCTTGAACTGCCTCAAGATATGGTTAATAGCAGTGCAGCCCATGAGCAGTTCTCCACCGTAAGCCACAACTTTGGAACATTGCTTATCTATCTGACAAATCAAGTACTGGCAAAGGGAGTGTCACACTATCCATCTTTGCTGCCCCTAAGCTTCTACACGGTTGTGGTCATGGTGGTGACCAAAGCCATTATTGTAGGATTGAAAATGTTTTCTACCAGGGCTGGAGAGATGGCTCAGTGGTTAAAAACACTGTTCTTGCAGAAGACCCGGGTTCAAATCCCAACACCCACATGGCAGCTAACAACTGCCCATAACTCCAGTCCCAGGGGATCCGACTGCCTCTTCTGACCTCTGTGGGCATTGCACAACACAGGTGCACTTACCTACATGCAGGCAATACACGTATACACATAAAATAAAAATAATAAAATTTAAAAAAAAAAGAAAGAAAATGTTTTCTAGCATCAAACTCTCATTTGTACCAGAACTTGAAGTTACCTGACAGAACCCGGGATGCTATATCTCAACTTGAAATTCTAGAAATAATTAGGTGTTCTAGGATGAATTTAGTGTTGGATTCAACTACAGAAAAAGTACATAGCCACTTTTGTGCTTGTTTGTAGGCATTAAGCAAAGGCAAATATCTCCTGGACTGGCATTTGGTTTTGAAGGTTTAGTAATTTGAGTATGGTAAACAGAAAGTGGGGTTCTCAAACAAGAAAGATGATTCTCCAAAGGCTAGAGACATCTGAACTGATAATAAGGTAACTGGAAAAGGAGCTAAAGATAACCAGGAGACACTGATCATAAATCTGCCTCAAGGTTCAGACAGGGGGTCACGCAGCTGGATTAGAAGCAAGCATGATGTCGTGGTGGCTTTAGAACTTATGTCTTGATTTTGACACCTCCATTCAGCCTCTTTTACCATGTTCTCTGTTTCCAAACATTAGGGGATTGGATATGCATAGATTTAAAAACAGAGCTCAGTATAACACATGTTACAGATTATATGGTGTTGATGGGACTGTGAGGTCTCTGAGAAGTGGGTCAACCTGTGTCCCATGTGAGAGGCCACTTCCTTACCTGCACTATGTCATATGACCAATAAAACTTGCCCAACAACTTGCTAGTTTTAATCCTTATATTTCCCTATGATCCCAGGAGGCTAGGCCTTCTGGGAGAAGGTGTACCAGGTTATGAGTTCACACTGACTATGAAACATTTGAACTTTTTTTTGCATATTTTACATATCCAGGAATATCAGCTGACAAGATAATTTATCTTCACTTAAATGATCCAGACTTTCTGGATGGTTGTGCCTGGAAGTAAGCATGGACTAGGTATATGGGGTGTGTGTGTGTGTATGTGTGTGTGTGTGTCTGTGTGTGTGTGTGTGTGTGTGTGTGTGTAAAGACAGAGACAGAGACAGGAGAAAGTTGGAGGAAAGGCCCATGAATAATTTTGAGTGGACTTTTCTTTATTTGAAATATTACTTTTAATTTTGGGAATTTTTTTTTTTTTTTTGAGACAGGGTCTCCCTGTAACCCCCGCTGTCCTGGAACTTACTATGTCGAACAGGCTGGCCTTGAACTCACAGGCATCGGTGTGCCTCTGCCTCCCGAGTGCTGGGATTAAAGGTGTGTGCTACTACACCCAGCAATTTTTGTGGTTTCTAAAGTATTTTATTTATTATTTTTATTTTATGTGTATGAGTGTTTTGCCTGCAGGCATGTAAGCATGTCACATGCATGCAATGCCCACAGAGGCCAGAAGAAGGTGTCAGATCCCCTAGAACTGGAGTGATGGACAGTTGTTAGCCACATGTGAGTGCCAGGAATCAAACCCAGGTCCTCTGGAAGAACAGCAAGTGTTCTTAACAACTGAGTCAACTCCCCAGCCCCTGGTTTTTGTTTTTATGAGACAGAGTCTCCCTATGTAGCACTGGCTGGCTTGGAACTCACCATATAGACCAGACTGGCCTCAAACACACAGACATCTGCCTGCCTCTGCTTCCCAAGTGCTGGAATTTAAGGCGTGCTCTACCACAGCCAGCCTGAAGTATTGCTATTAAAGAAAACTGAAGCCCTTGAGTCTGATGCTGGAAAAAAGAGCTAATATTATGTAGAGTTGTTCAGTAAACTTAAAAAACTCTACCGTACCATATGATTTCTCTTAGTCTGACCATCATTTCCACCACTGTGCCACTAAGCCGCCAGACTTAGGAATCCTATAATAAGGTCTTCCATGTGCCAGTGTTGGTACCATGAACATCGTGGGCTGAACAGTTCTTTGTTGTGAGAGGTACAGGGACTGTGCTGGGCATTGTACGATACTTAGGAGTATCCCTGATTTCTACCCAGTGTCACCCCGTTTGTGACAGGCCAGGTGTCTCCACTTATTTGCAGAATGTCACTTGGAATCAAAATTGCCCCTGGTTACAAACCACATATTAGTGCAAAGTATGAGCCAGGGAGTCCCATTCTTGTCTTCACTCCTGTTTTCATTCATTGAACCCTTGCTGGGTGATGTGCTGAGTGATGGAGACTCAGACATGGTTTTTGCCAAAAGAGTCTAGTAAGAGATAAAAACTTATAAATAAATAAATTACCAATTAGCATGATCAATGCACTCACAGAGACATGCAGAGGGACTGGAAGTACATGATCATGGTCAAGGGGAAGGAGTTCCTTGTAAGTAACTGCTGGAGACATCAAAGGAGGCTTCCCTGACTTGTCTAGCTAGAGCTGAGTCTTTAAAGATAAGAAATGGGTGGAGGAGGTAAAACACTGATGCCACAGAGGGAACATGAAAGCATAAGAAAAGAGTGGGAAAAAATCCCGAGTGTGTTAAGTGCTGCCCAGGGAATGTGGAAAGTCTGGAGAAGCAGATGACTTTGTGTGTCACTCTGATGGCTTGTCCTTCATCCTAGGAGGTAAGGAGGCACAGAAGGGGTTCAAGTGAGGGCGTGAAGGTTTTTCTTAAAACCAACTGCTTGGGTTGGTATGCAGAGAGTGCGAGTAAGGGGTGCAAGAGCAAAAGCACAGAGGCCATCTAAGAGGCAAAGAAATAATGAGTAGAGGGATGGAAGGGGGAGAAAGTTGAAAAATGTTTGAAAGATAAAAAAGTATGACATTGTGACCCTTGCTTGGAGATGAGACCATGTAAGGCTCAGGGTGACTGCCTGTTCCAGTGGTTATAGACTGCTATTGTCATCATATTGTATTATGCTATATTAACTTATCACCACTTTATGGATGAAAAAAATTGAGGCTCTGAGGGAAAAGATTGTCAGCCCATAGTTACACAGCAGTGAGTAGAGACGCCCAGACTTGGGAAGAGCTCGAGCCTCTGACTTCTGCCTATCATACTGTGTGGCTTTGGCTGTGTGTGGATTACACAGGTGAAAAAATGAGTTCATTCAGAAAAAAGTGGACATGGTCACTGTTGGGTTTTATGCTTGGCAGGTGCTCAGTATTTTTAGAAGGGAGAAATTATTGTAATGGAAATAAGGCCAATATATTTACATATCTTTTTCATATATTCTTCATGAGGGGAAAAAAAATACCATGCCAAGCATTATATGCAAATATCACCCTTGTGAGCTGAAGCTTTAGCCTCTTCTCGGGTTCTGCACCAACAAGTGAAGGCTTGACGCCCAACCCAGCATTGAAATATCCACTTTGTCTCTTTAGTCAGGATATAATTGTAGCAAACACTTGTCAAATGATTCAGTAATTTATATTATGTTTTATGCTCAACGTTAAATTCTAGGTCAACAAACAGACCTTCAGGCTTATTGTCCAAATGTATTAATATGACTTAGGATCAGAAATGACCATTAGGTAGAAAAAAGGGAAGAAAGCTGCTAGGTAGAAATTTACAGATGTTGTTAAGACAAACACAAAGAAATTCCTGTGTTCTTCTCTTTAGGGTTGCTCTTTTAACCTTTCCTTCTCCAAATGTAGACTTCAAAGCTCCTAGAAAAATCAAGATATAACAATGCCGGACTTACTTATATTTTTAGAAAGTGTCCAAAAAGACCAGTTAAGCCTGTCTGACAGCAGCAGTGACAGGTCTTGGCATCAGAAAATTGAAGAATAATTATAGCCTGGGACCTGGGACCACTCAAAAGACCTGGAAAAATTACCAGGGAATGTCACTGGTGTTTATCTCTGAGGATCACCTTCCTTCTCGCTGTCAGGGAAAGTTCTGGGCCTAGATGGAAGATTCACAGGACTCCAGTTACCTACAGCTGCTTATATCTCTTATCTGTGCATGTGAGGCTTCGACCCATGGAGATAGTCACAGTTTATATTTATGACACTAAACTTCACAGAATCAGACATGACTTGGTCTGGGGTCAGAGCCTCAGGCAGGATGAATGTAGCAGGAAGCATCTTGTGTCTCCTTCCTGCTACTCCAGCTTGGGTTCCAGCTACAGGGACACTGTGGGAGTATCTCTGAGCCACTCCCCAACCTCAAGGCATGTCTTGCTACTGGGTTTTCCTTAGAAACTATGACTAGGCAATAGCTTGTTTTAATAATATTGTTCATACTCAGTCCAGTTCAAAGAGAACTGATTATTTTTTTAAAAAAAAAAGATCGCTAAATTTTAAGGGCAGGCAACCAGAATATTTCTTCATGTGTACCTAGCCACTCCGCTATCTCCCCAGCCTAAACCTGCATTTCCCTCTGCCATATTTTATTCATAATCCAGATCTATTTTTGAGTTACTTCCTCTTAGCCCTTTCTGACCGAGGTCTCATTTCACTGCATAGTGCATGCCAAGAGCAATTCTCACTCTGTTAGAATATGATCGTGAAAGATCTTAGAATGTCTTTGAGGGCAGGAATGGTCTATGTTCATCGTAGTGTGCCCAGTACACCGTAGGCTGCCAAAGAATGCCTGAACTGACTTGGAACACAACCCAAGGGCAGGGGTGTCTACGGCCATTCCACCCTAAATGCACCTGATCTACTCTAAAGGGCAGAAAAGACACTTGTTCTTGCTAGTCCCAGTGTCCCAGTATGAAAAAAACAGACATAACAGCACTTTCTTAAAGAGTTGTGAAAAGTCTATTAGTTCCTGGCCCATGGCAGGTTCTTAGTAAATTCCTTTATTCCTCTAGCATCATACTAGATTGAGAATTATAAATTCTTTCCAAAACATTTACATAGGGCCATTGATGAGAGGGATCAATCTCAGTATCAGCACAAACGTACATACTTACATATTTTTTAAAATAATTTTGAACCTTGTCTAACCACGAGAGATAATCATGGGTGAGTGGAAAACACAATATTTGAATTCAAAGAACCTGGTTTGATTCATTTTTGTGATTTTTTTTCTCCTGATAAGTGACATATGTATTTATTTATAGCTAGCTATTCATTGTATTTGTAACTATTTGCTTTAGTTTGTCCTGAATATGCCTGCTTACTACTAGCTCTAAAAATGGAAAATGGAATGTCAGTTGCAGTATCATTTTAAATTTGCTTGCTCTGGGGGCTGGAGAGATGGCTCAGCTGTCAAGAGCACTGACTGCTCTTGCAGGGGACCCGGGTTCGATTCCCAGCACCCACATGGCAGCTATGAACGATCCTTAACTCCAGTTCCAGGGGGAATCCGAAGCCCTCTTCTGACTTCCACGGCATTGCACGACACGGGTGCACTCACGTACATGTAGGCAATACACTCATACACATAAAATAAAAATAATAAATAAAATATTTTAAAAAATTTTTTGCTTGCTCTGGGTCCAGAAGGTGGTCTACTCTCTTAAGTCACAAGTATTGAGTGTGTGGCTCTGTAAGGTCCCCTGGGAGCTCAGGTTCTGTTTCAGTGGTGCAATAGTGACATCCATTGGCCTGTTGTGCTAATTATAGAAGAAAGTTATAGGGTTTCCAGATATACAGCTGTGAAGACACAGGAGCTGCAGGGCTAACGCAAAATTCAAGGAAGTCAAGCTAATGACCAGCATTGTGTCTGGTCCCCTACAGGCTGGGCTGGTTTCAGGACCCTTCCCTAGTTATATGTTAAAAGATCAGTGCCACCAGTGCCTTCTCTATGGTTGTATGGAAATGTGTCCTTTCAGATCCTTCACTGATCTGTGGCGTGACCGTTGGTTTGACATTCAGATATGCTATTGAGCACATAAACAATGGCAAATCTCTTCACTTCTGGATCTTTCCACAGTGATAAAGTATAATTGACACCAATATTTACTTTGTAGCTATCAAGGGTCTTTCCATACAGTTTATAATAAACCTCCACAATCTTATAAAAATGTTAAAATTAGGAAAGCACAGGTCACATCTGTTTATCATCTATTAGACTGGATAGGAAGCTGAGCACCACACTATCGAGCTTGGTAGCTTATGTTCCCTGCCCTAGATAGAAAGAACCAAGTCATTACAGAAGCCCTGGTGCCGTTTCTGGAAGAGCACTGAGGAAAGGATCTAAAGATCAAAAGTAAGGCTCACTGGGTGGATAAGAGGCAGCGGTGAGTGTCCTCAGGTAGACAATGAGGTGCTGGTTTCCATCTTCACAGAGAACAGAACAGAAAAAAAAAGACTAAAATTACCTGGTTTTATTATTTTTAAGTGTTGAGTTCTGAAGGAAGCATTAAGATTAAAGAAAGGGGCTGGAAAGATGACTCAGCAGTTAAGAGTACTTGCTACTCTTCCAAAGGACCCAAGTTTGGTTCCCAGCACCCCCATTGGGTGACTCACAAATGCTTATAACTCTAATTCCAGGGGATCTGACACACTCTTCTGGCCTCCACAGGTACACACACACACACACACACACACACACACACACACACACACACAAGATTAAGAACAAAGTTGGCAAATACCTCTTGTCCAGTTGTTCAATGAAGGATAAAAACACAAATGACTTACAATAGCATGCTGTTAATATGGGTTACTTCTGCAGGAAGGTATGAACCATCATTCCTGTTCCCTCGTGTGTGTGTGTGTGTGTGTGTGTGTGTGTGTGTGTGTGTAGATGAATGAATAGACTTAGTTCAACTCAAAGCCAAATTCTCAGACATTTCTCAATTTCAAAACCAGGCATGTGGTAGTACTGACGCATCAAGACACTTCACACTTACACATGAAAACAAGACCCGGAGGTTCAATTTCACATTACGTCATTTCATAATAAAACTTTTTTTTGGGAAACAATTAGAGAATTTGTAAATAATTTGTGGTGCATGTAGGCAAACCCATTACTGACTCAACTGGTAAAGGTTTTTTGCATGATCCTTATGATTAAACAACAACAAAAAATATGACTCATCTAACAGGAATCTCATTCACACTCCCTTCCTCCTTCTTGGCCATCTAACAGGAGAGCTTGTTCCCAGTGCCCCTTCTTATTCAGCTGTCTCATTTTAACTCCTACTGGAGATACCTAAGACCCATACTACAGCCTTTCCTCTTCCCAGGGACAGTATCCACATATGAACCCACTGACCCTCACTGAAGAGGGCACTACACATCACTCCCCAAGGATAAGTAGAGCTTTCTGAGGGCAGTCTCCAATAGCTGGCCCTAGACCCTGCCAAGTGTCAGGACTATGGGTTTTTTTTCTCCCTACCACTCAGCCATTCAGAGCCCACTTTTTTTTTTTTTTTTTTTTTTTTAATCTTTTGTCTCTTAAGACAGGGTCTCCCTGTAGCCACAGCTAGCTTGGAACTCACTGTAAAATAGGCTGGCTTCGCTTTCACAGAGATTCTCCTTCCTCCACCTCACGAGTGCTAAAATTAAAGGCATGTACCACTACGCCCCGCTTAGAGTCCACATTTTAAACATCACTTGTCATAATGGTGGTTGCTTTAGTTTACAAACTACCATGTTAGACAGAGTTTAACCTATATTGACTCTGTTAGAATCTGTTCTTACACAAACTCCCAGGTAGAAACCTGATAGATTCCAGGAAGCTGCTTTGGGCTTTGAGAAGCCTCTTACAAACTGAGAAAAGATGAGTTGGGGATTATGGATATAGCCCAAGAGTAAAGTGTATGCTTTGCACATATGGGGTTGAATTATTTTTTTTAATTTGTTTCAAAGAAATATTTTTATTGAGAGGTAATTTACAAACTGAAATGTTTATATCTTAACATTCTAGTCCATTAAGTATACCACCTGTATAAACTATATCCCTGTCAAGATATAGACAGTTTTCCTCATCCCAGATGGATACCCGAGGTGCACCTCTGGGTCTCACTTCACCATAGAAATGGTTGTTTTTTCTAGTCTAGAATAACTTCTTGTTCCCCCCTTCTTTCTTCTCCTCCTCCTTCTCCTCATTCTTCTCCTCCTTCCCTTCTCCTCTTCTTCCTCCTCCTCTTCCCCCTCTTCCTCTTTCCTCCTCTTCCTAAGTGCTTGGATTGCAGGTGTGTGCTATCATGTGCAACTTGTGCAGTGCTGGGGATTGAACACAGTCTTCATGCATGCTGGGTAAGCACTCTACAACTGAACTATACCCCCAGCCTCTTTAGAACTTCTTTAAATGCAAAAACACCCTGTGGTCTCCTGTGCTAGTACATTTCACTCAGCATTGTTTCTGTGCTTCAGCCGTGCTGTTTGTGTTTGCAGTTCATTGTTGATCCATTCTCCTGTTGATAAACATGTGGTCTGTGTCTATTTTTGAGCTATTATGAATAAAACTGCTGTGAATATTAAGGAACAAGTCTTTTGTAGACATATGTTTTCATTTCCCTTGAGTAAATAACTACAAATGAAATGGGGAACTGTAGGGCAGGTACAGGTTTGACTTCATAAGAAACTTCTATACCATCTTCCAAAGTGGTTAGATCATCTCACAGTCAAGTTTCACTTGTCCCACAATCTTCCCAGCTGCTGGCAGTTGTGTTAGTTTTCTGTTGCTACAAAACAACCTACCATAGATGGGGCATCTGAAAGAAGCATACATATACAAGTTCACATCTCAAGGTCAGAAATCACTCATAATTCAATTGGGTTCTCTGCTTACAAAACTGAAAGCAAAGTGTAGATTGAGCTGGGTGGGCTCTTAGCTGAAGGGTTTAAAGTAGACTCCACTTCCAAGCACACTCAAGTTGCTGGTTGAATTCGTTTCTTACAGTTGTAGCATGAAGTCTTTCATTACTGGCTGTCACCCAGGGCCACTCTCTGCTCCCAGAGGCAGCCTGCACTGCATCTTATGTAACCCTCTGCCCTTGAGCCTGCAAAACACATTAAAACCCCCTTACTGCTTTGAAGTCCCTTGACTTCTGCAGCCAGCCAGAAAATAAAAGGTTTGCTTTTTCAAATGGTGTAGGTTAGTCCTCTTCCCCTAGATAATCTCTGTATCTTTTCATTGTTATTGTTTAAATTTTATTTACTTGTCGGGGGTCGGGGGGGGCACATACCACAGCATGCATATGAGACCAGAGGATGACTTTAGGAGTGGATTCTCTTCTTCAGTTCATCTCTCTTGTCAGTTCAGGGTCTCTCTTGTCTCTGCCTCTGTGCTCCATACTCTAGGCCTCGCTGGACCAGATTGCTTCTGGTCAATTTTCTTGTCTCTGTTTCCCAACTAACCACAAGTACTCTTCCCCTGAGCTATATTCTCAGTCCCTGCACTGAGATTTGAAATGCATCTATAATTTCTCTTCCCAATAGTGCCTAAATTGATGTCGGATTAAATAGGCATGGGACAGGAGTTTTGGAGCCATCTTTAGAATTCTGCCTACACAGAATCCATGTGAGCTTTAACAGCTACACCACTTGCCATCACCAGTTGCTCCCAAAGCTTGAGAACCAATGTCCAGACTGGGTATCTCTTGTTTACAACACTTGGAACCCGAAGTGTTTCAGGCTTCAAATTGTTTCTTATTTTCAACTATTTGCATATACATAATGAAATACCTTGGGGATCCAAGTCTATGCAAAAGTTCATTTATGTTTCATATACACCTTATATTTGTAGCCTGAAGGTAATTTTATACAGTATTTCTAATGTGCCTATGTATGGACTGCAGTCTGACGAGAGACTGAGTATAGAATTTTCTACTTATGGAGTCATGTTGGTGATTCAGAAAGTTTTGGATTTTGAAGCATTTCATATTTTAGAGTTTTGGATTAGGAAAGCCCAACATGGATTTTCCTCCCTAAGGATTCATATGGTTTCAATAATTATCCTTTTTCCTTACCATTCTTTGTTGTTTGACTTTATATAATTCCTCCTTTAAAGTTCACCAATGATGAGTATAACAGCCCCTTTCAATCAAATTAACTAGCAGTATTATGACTGGAAAATGTATATATAGATTTAAGTGGTTTGACCAACCTGATTTATGTCATTTTTGATGCCTCTTACATGTGATTGCAGCTCTGAAAGCTTGTACTTCTTGGGGTTTGGGGTTTTTGTTTGTTTGTTTGTTTGTTTGTTTTTGAGACAGAGTCTTAGGGTCTTGTTTTGTAACCCCGGCTAGCCTGGAATTCACTATGTAGACTAAGCTTGCTCAAATATGCAGTGATTCTCCTGCCTCTGCCTTTTGAGTGCTGGGATTATAGGTGTAAGCCACCATGCTTGACTCTGAAAACTAAAACTTTAATTTGGCAACTAGAATAAAAGAATTTAAAGTTGGAAAGTTCTAAGAGCTTCATGATTCATGTGAGGGTCAGATAAATTAATTCATAGAGCTGGCTGAAGTCACAGATGAGCTCAAAGCCATGTCTCTAGATTCCTGGCTAGAACATTGTCTGCTGCCCTCTGAGGCCTTTGCATTACAAGAGCTCTCTCTCTCTCTCTCTCTCTCTCTCTCTCTCTCTCTCTCTCCTCCTCCCTCCCTCCCTTCAGGGACCAAAAGTTGTTAATTTAGTCATATTATAAATCACTGGTAATCTAAAGAATGTTAATTGAAAAATCACACATAGATTATAGTATCTTCCCTGTTCCAAATTTAAATTTTTTAAATTAGCTAGATCTATTCTAAGCAAAGTTAGAATTTTTGTTTTGTTTTGTCTTACTTTGTTTTGAGACAGGGTCTCCCTGTAGCCCCAGTTGGCCTGGAACTAGCTATGTAGACCAGGCTGGCCTTGAACTCACAAGGTGCCTCTGCCTCTCAAGTGCTAGGACTGAAGGCGAGCACCACCATGCCTAGCTCCAACAAAGTTATCTTTTGTCACCTCAAAACCACCTGGGGAAGGAAATGGGATGTGACAGGTTCATGATCAGATGATCTTAGGAGTTCCCCTTCTGCCTTTGACTGTGTGCTGGACCTGGGGGCTCTGTGTGCCCCCTAATAGAGAATGGAAATATCACAGACCTGACCTTTGTGACATCAGCCCTCTTACTTTTCACGATGAATTCCAGAAGACCTGGCTGCAAAGTCATGGGACTTGCTGAGCCAAGACTTGGTGTAGGTTCGCAGCTGTAGCTTTACCCCAAGCACTGTTTGGCCCATGGAGCAGTACGGGTTTTGTTGTTTTGTGTTTTGTGGGTCTCCTTTCCCTGTTTGCTCTTCTCCCCTCCCTTCCCATCTCCACCCCTCTGCTTTTTCTCCTCCTCCTCTTTGTCCTCTTCTTAAAGACATCTTTCAGCTCTCTTTTGTTTTTTCTGAGGTTAGCTCAGGCTGCATTCGAGTGGTGAGCCTCCTGCCTCCACTTCTCAAGTGCCGTGATCACAGATGTGTGCCACTATGCCTGGCTCAGATTATTGCTTTTTAGTTAAAAGAATTTCTAATATGTCAAAATTGGAAAATTAAAGAGACCATGAGAGGAGAGAAAGAGGTCTTACACAGGGAGGGTTAGAGAGAGGAAAAAAGAGCAATAGAATACATATGGCATGAGAGCCAAGCGGGGGCGACTGTGGGATGAGAGAACAGGAGGAGGGTGGGAATGGGGGGGTCAATGGAAACAAAATACACATGAAACTTCTATCATGAAACCCATCACTTTGTATGCTAATTTTAAAAAATTAAAAAGCCTATAATGCTGGTCATGGTAACACACACCTTTGATTCCAGCACTCAGCAGGCAGACACAGCCTGGTCTGCATAGTGAGTTCCAAGTCAACCAGGGCTACATAGTGAAACTCTGCCTGAAAACAAATTTTTAAAAGTCTATAATACTGAGAAATTGAAAAAATTAGTGTTTAAAAACTGAGAAATGGCTCAGTAAATAACACAACATCAATTTGTACACTATAAATTACCTATTTAAAAATGTTAACAGGCTGAAGAGATTGCTCAGCAGGTAAGAGTGTTTGCTGTGCAAGCAGGAAGACCTGAGTTCAAATCCCCAGACCCATGTAGAAAGCTAGACATAATCATGCTTCTAACCCTAGAACTGGGAGTTGGGAGGATGGGGGTGGGGCAAAGACAGAAGACCACTGGGGCTCACTGGCTGCCAGACTAGCTACAGGTTCAGTGACAGACCTTGTCTCAAAAGAATAGGGTAAGAGTAATAGAGCAGGACACCAACATCTTCCTCTGGCCTCTGCACTGGTGCATATCACACACACACACACACACACACACACACACACACACACACGCCCCTTACTGTAAAATTGGCAACCAGCAAAAAGCTTTATAATATAATGTCAAGTGAGAACATATGAAAATATACATTTCACTTGCAAATGTGCAAAACAGGTTACTGATGAACAAGGGAACATAAAAAGTAAAAACAGAAGATTTGTTATGAGGTGAGATTGTGGGAGACCTTTCTTTATAATTCATTTTGTTCCTGGGTGACATAATGTTTCTTGTGCTAGAAACAGAAAAATAAGTAGAAAACATAGTAATAATCAGAATCCCTCCCCATCACATCTCCCCATAAAAGAAGTTAGAAAATGTTACATAAAAATTCAGATGTCCAGCTTCTTTTTTTGGAGAAGATGGGAACACCCACTTTCCACTAGGCAACAGTGGTTGGCAGGCCTCTGTAGACAGGATGAAGGTTCTTAAGGGAGCTGCGGCCCCCTGGCTTGCTTCGCTCCTGTACTGTCTACACTGCTGGAAGAATTTGAGTCTACCCATGCTGCTGATTTGAGACACCTTGTCTGACTGTTCAAACAGTTTCTTATCTGACCTATATATACCAAGCATGCTTGGCTCCCATGTCCTGGCAGTTGCAGATAATAAGTCAGGTTTTCAAAGTGGGTGAGCTACTTCCTGGCATTAAGCCTGGCTTTCTCTGTAAGGTCCACATTCAGTTACCACAGAATACCCTTGTGACTATTAACATTCATATAATTTCAGAGAATACCCTTTTTCTCTTGGATTAGCTTATTCATCAGAAAATTATGAATTTTTAAAAATCATTTGTGTGTGTGTGTGTGTGTGTGTGTGTATGTGTGTGTGTGATGTATGTGAGTGTGGGTGCATGTGTGGAGATCAGAGGACAACTTTTAGGAGTCAGCTCAATCAAACTCCAGTCACAGGCTCACATGGTAAGTGCTTTTACATACAGAACAATCTTGCCAGCCCAGAAAATTGTGAATTTAAGTAAAGAAAATGTTTGATATTTGTAAGGTCAGCTTACTTAAGAAAGCCACTTTCCCATCTGAATTGCTTAATGAGCCATATTTCATTGAAGGAAACTCTTTGTAGCTGGTTTGTTTTGTTTTTTGAGACAGGGTCTCACTATGCAGCCCTGGTGGCCTAGAATTCACTATGTAAACCTCGCTGCTCTTAAATGCACAGAGATCCACCTGCCTTCAAAAATAATGCAGAATTTTCAGGGCTGGAGAGATGGCTCAGGGGTTAAGAACACTGGTTGTTCTTGCAGAAGACCTGGGTTCAAATCCCAGCACCAAATAAATAAATTTTTAAAATAATGCAGGACTTTCAAAAATAATGATGCCAGGCATGGTGGTACACATCTTCATAATCCTAGCATTCAGGGAAGCAGAGGCAGGCACATCTCTGTGAGCTTAAAGCCAACTTAGTCTTCTATATAGTGAGTTCCAGGCCAGCTGGGGCTGCATAGTAAGAACCTGTCTCAAAATAATAATAATAATAATAATAATAATAATAATAATAAATAACAATAATAACATGGAAAATGATAAAGAAAGCCGCTGACAGTGACCTTCTGGTCTCCACACAAGCACACACACACATGCATGTACACTGTACACGTATACACAAATCTACACTTTAAATGTGACATTATTTGATTTTCAAATACAATAAACCTATTATAAGAAAGAAAGAAAGAAAGAAAGAGAGAGAGAAAGTAATATTGTGCAACCCCCCCCAAGCTCTCAAATAAATAAAATAATAATGGTGATGCCTGGGATACATTGCCAGGAATTATAATTCAGTTGATTTAGAGTTAGTGGAGGGGCTCTGGGATCTTTGCTTTTGTTTTTGTTTTATTGTGGTTAAAACAAACACATATAACATTAGTTACCAGCCTAGATGATTTTAAGTGGCTAGTTTGTTAATGTTAAGTATATTATGAGGTTGAGGATGCAGCTCAAGAGTAGAGCATTTATCCAGCACGTACAAGGCCATAGGCTCAATCCCCCAAAACAAAAGTCTATTCTTACTGTTGCATTTTATAAACAGAATTCTAGAATGTTCTTACCTTGCAAAACTGAAACTTTATACATATTTAAAAACAACTCCGAATTCTATACACACTAAAATACGACCCCCCATTTTCCCTGCTGTCAGCCCTGGCTGAGTCTTGGTTTTAAGGGCTTCTAGGTAATTCAAATGAGCCCCCAAAACCATTGACTTAGAAAGAGTCCCCACCCTAAAGATAGTCTAGACTTTTACAGCTGTTAATTGGTTATCATAGTGGCTAGTACCATTCAAAATTAGGTGGGATGAATTTATTGCCCATATAATAGTCCACTGCCTGTGGCCTTGAGTAATAACTGTTTTCTGCCTTGGGCCTCAAAAGGAAGAATTACTTCAACTTGGCAGCAACTCCATTTGTGAGGTGCTTACTCATGCCACACTCTGCCAAGGTGGCCAGGCTGGCATCCAGGGGGGTTCGATCTCCTATCTCCCCACCTTTGATAGCTTATGTTTAATTTCTTGACCCGCCCTCCATACCAGTTACAGGCGTGGCACCTGGGAAGGTGTACCAGGAAGCTGTGGCATTCCTGGAGCACCTTAGACCTAGCTTATGGTCCTGTCAAGGAACCAGCCATCTGGAGGAGAGAGGGTGCTGGAAGGCCCACTGTACACTGCTGTCCCAGCAGTGGGGAGCCCCTCAGCCTTGCCTATGTTCTATGTTCTGCTGCTTTGTCAAATCTACAATTCAACTGTGTTCACTGATGTCTATGGCTATGAAGCTTGCTGAGTTTATTACCTTAATTCCTGCCATGCCTTATCAATCTTCCTGAGCACGATAGAATGGAAACACTGCCCTGTTGTATTTTCCATAAACCGCCTGCTTTGTCCATTGGTGGAAAGCAGAAAATTTTTTGTGATACGGTTACTGGTTGATGGAGCTTGGACCTTGCGTAAATCCTTCCTTACTGCAAAATTCAAACTTCTCCTTGTTCTTTATTGGTGTGTTCTTTCTCTCTGCCACCAGGTGTGACAGCCTGACCCCATGTCATCCTTCATTCTCTGATAAATGCTGTCCTGAAATGCCACAATATCAGAACTGACCTGCCTGACCTGGCATATTACAAGAAAACTTGAAGTGCATTGTGAAGTTCCAGCTAGACATGTTTATCACAAAACCAAACAAAACTAGGTCACTGCGTGACCCTATGGATATGGGAAAGGAAAGAATTTTCTGAGGATATTTTTAGGCTGAAGTATTCAATGATTTAGAATGGTGTCTCCAAAGTCCTTTGAAAAATGTGCAATTTCCTATATTATAGGAGTAGAATTCAAGAAAGTCCAGTGGTACCCAGTGTCTCTCAAAGCTAAAGAAAGTCTGGGGCACATTCTGTGCAGCTGAAGATTTATGTGATTACTTGTTATAAAAGCAGGTAGTGTATTTCAGCTTACCTGAGTTGAAGTACAAGAAAAATCTTTCAGCTCTTTATTTTATATTTATATTAGCATATATTCATTGTACATAGTGATGGGTTTCATAAAGTTCTTAACCATGTGCAGCCCCATATCCTTTTTCTAAAATTTTTTATTTTATGTAACAGATGTGCATGAACATGTGTCCACACCATCTACCACATGTGGAGGTCAGAGGACAACTTGCAGGTGTCAGTTCTCTTCTTCCACCATGTGGCTCCTGGGGATTGAACTCAGGTCGTCAGGCTTGGCAGCAAGCATCTTTACCCCACTGAGCCATCTTGCCAGCCCCCCATGAACTCTTATATATTTTTTAATTGCTCACAAGGAAGTGCTGAGCATACAGGGACTCAAATAATTTTATAACAGCATTATTCACAATAGCCAAAAGGTGGATACAACCCAAATATCCACGGATGGATAAATGGATAAATGAAATGTGGTCTGTACATACAATGGCCTAGTACTCAACCCTAAAAAAAAGTAGGAAATCCATCCACGGATGGATAAATGGATAAATGAAATGTGGTCTGTACATACAATGGCCTAGTACTCAACCCTAAAAAAAGTAGGAAATCTTCTTGTAGGCTACAACATGGATGAGCTTTGAGGAGACATTATACCAAATGAAGTAAGCCAGTCCCATGAAGAAAAATACTGTATGATTCCATTTATATACATGACACTTAAAGTAGTCAGATTCATAGGGAAAAATAAAGTGGAATGGTGGTTGACAGGGGCTGGGAGCAGAAGGACTGAAGAATTGTCTAGTGGGTACAGTCTCGGTTTTGCAAGATAAGAGTCCTGTGGAGGGATGACAGCGACAAAGGAAGAGCCCTGTGAATATGCTTCTTGCCACTGAACTGTGTACTTACAGATGGCTAAGCGGGTGGCCTTTGTTACTTACATCTGCCATGATTTTATGAAAAGTAAATGCTGAGCATGTAGCAGATGTTATAATTGTCAGACAAACCAAAATGAGTATTTAATGGATTCCTATATGTCCAAGAAGGAACTCTTAAACATGGAACAGGCTCCTTAAAAAAATGCACTTAAGTTTGTTAGGTGTTTTGAGGAAGCTAAGCTAAGAATGCTAGACCTGGCTAGCACCTGCTGGCTGTGCACACCCACTGCATATGTTACAGGTGATTTGTCACAAACCGAGGTCATCTTTCTCATCAGAGCTATTCTCCCCAGTTCAGTGAATTTGGTATTACCACCCACCATGTTGCCCAAGCTAGAAATCTGGGCATCTTCCTTGAGTCCTTGCATTGTTTTAACCAAAATTAAACAGTTTCTCTCTTGGCCCGATCACCCACAGACATTTACATAAATGTAAAAGGCAGCATTACTCACAACAGACAAAGGATGGGATAATCAAGGCATCTGGCAGTTGGTAGATAGATAAGCCAAATATCATCATCTACACCATGGAATACTGTTCAACAACAAAAAGGAACAAACTTTTCACACCTGCTACAATGTGGATGAATCTCAAAAACATAGTGAAAGTTACCACCTGAAAAGTATGTGTTGCATGGTTCTATTTATTTGAAAGATCTAGAAAAAGGCAAATCTGAGGATACAAAAAGCAGATGGTTAATGGCCTGGGGCTGGAAGCAGGAGCAGAAATGGGCATGAAGAACTTTGGGGGTGATAAAAATATCCTAAAACTGGAATATGATGATGGCTGCAAACTGCTCTAAATTTACTTTAAAAAAAATCATTGATTTGTATACATAAAAAGGGCATTTTATGTAGAAAAGATTGTTGGTAGTTTTATCTTAAATTATATAGACTTCTTAAGGAAAGGAATGCAAAGGGGAATGACTATTGAAATTGATAAAGAGAATGTAAAGGTTGAAAGCAGGTTAAGGAGACTGCACTTCTCCACTTTTCTCCTCCTCTGGTCCACTCCTTTAATCTCCTGCTGCTACCCAGCTCAGCTTATTTGACTGTTCTTGTTTGGTCAGCAAATATTTGAGAACTGCCTGTGTGCCAGGTACCATCCTGAGTGCTGGAGGCCTAGTCACAAGCCATGTGTGGAAACCATACATAAGCGGCAAAAGTCAACACCAGGTGAATAATCCCTGACCTGGTGGAGCTTACATTCCAGGTAGAGGGCCACCGTCCCTCCAGGTTATACTCCAGTGGCTCTATCTTGACTGCTTTTCTGACCTTGCTCATCCCCACTAGTGACCTCCACAAGGCAATCCCATTCCTCTACTTAAAAACTCCCAATAGGGGCTGAGGAGATGGCTCAGTGGTTAAGAACAGTTGTTGCTCTTCTAGAGGATCCAAGTTCAATTCCCAATAACCACATCCAGTGGCTCACAACCACCTGTAACTCCAGCTCCTGAGGTATGCGACCCCTCTGGCCTCTGCAGTACCCGCACCTGTATGTGCATACCCCTCCCCCGACGCCCATATATAATTTTAAAAACAAAAACAAAACCCTTCCAATAGCTTCTATTTGCCTTTTGGATAAACTTCAAACTCCTAATCAGGACCTGGTGGGAACTGCATATCCAGAGCCTACCAGGCCTTCATGTCCAGGCTCTGTCTGTCCCCTTTACCACTAACTCCTTTGTGTTCTCCTTCAGCCATATTGGCATCCTCCTTTTTGTTGGTCACATAGCTGTCTTCCCTCCATCTTCCATTGAGTCTCAAGATCTTAGTATAAAATGCTTTGGACATCACTCAGGTCCAGGGTTAGAGACCTTCTTCTGGTTCCCAGGCTGCTGGACAGATCCCATCATGCAGCACCCTGGCATGGTGGGTGCTCAATGAAACATGCCTAGAAAATGAGTAATACCAGAGAGAAGCATCCAGAGACAGGCAGGTGTAGCTGCTGCTGACTCGTGTAACCTAATGCTGTGGTGTCTACCCCTAAGGGAAAGGGGATTTTTCAGTTAGGAAGCAGGAGCTTTATATACTTTCTGCATCAAGGGCCCTGTGAGGAGATCAAGGTGACTTACTGTTCTAAAAAATGGAAATCAATTTTCTGGTCTAGTTCCATAACTAATAATGAAGTGATGTTCATACAGTGTTATGAGCTCATTTTGTCTAAAGGAACGAGAGGAAGCTATGTCTGGCATTGTACATCTGTGACCCCACCACTTGGGAGGCTGCAGCAGAAGTTTGAGGCGATCCTGGACTACATAGGGAGTCCCTGTCTCAGAAAATCAAAATGAAACAGAAGAAAAGAAGGGAAGGAGTGGGGCTAGAGAGGTGGCTCGGGGGTTAAGAACACTTGCTGTTCTTCCAGAGGACCCAGGCTCGATTCCCAGCACCCACATGACAGCTAACAACTGTCCATAACTCCAGTTCCAGGAGACCCAACACCCTCTCGTGGCCTCTGCAGGCATCGCATGCATGTGATGCACTTACATACATGCAGGCAAAATGCTCATAGGCAGAAAAAATAAAAATAATAAAATATTTTTAAAAAGGAAGGAGGGAAAAGAGGGAAGAAGGGAAGGAGCAAGGAAGGAGAGAGAAAGGAAGGATCAACCTAAGGTGATACATTTTCAGAGAGGAAAAAAAAGGACTGAAAAATATATCCTTATTGTTGATAAGGAAGCTTCAGCAGCTGTACATTTTAAAGATTATTTTTAATATTTTTTAATATTTTACTTTTAATTATGTGCATATGTGTATCTGCATGTAGGTTTGTGTTCATGTGTGCAGTGCCTGCCAAAGCCTATGTGGGTGCTGGGAGGAGAACTTGGGTCCTCTGCAAGAGCAGTACATCCTCTTAACTGTGGTGCTATCTCTCCAGCCCCTTAAGATTTATTTTTATTTTTGTTTATGTATATGTGTGTATGTGTGTATGTGTATGTGCATGTGGGTGCCCTCAGAGACCAGAAGAGGGTATCAGATCCCCCAGAGTGGGGGTTATAGGAGGCTGTGAGTTGCCCAGTGTGGGTACTGGGATCCAAATTCAGGTCCTCTGGAAGAGCAACAAATGCTCTTAACCACTGAACCATCTCTCCAGCCTCCAGTGTGTGTTTTAAAAGTTTTGATTAAACCCCTTTTATTGTAGTTATTACTCTATTACTCCAAGTTGGGGACAGATTTTTTAAAAGTCTCTACCTGGTTTGGGCAGGGACCGAGAACACAAAGCATGTGACAAGTTTCTTGCTTTAACGCTGACTGGCTTCTCAAAGAAAAGCTACTCTGAGTTCATTATTTTTAGGGAGTAAGTCTTAACCTGTGGAGAAAAAATATCCTTTGCCTGAAGAAGATCCTGTCTCTTTACCTTATAAAAATCCATACACCCACCCGCCCCTTGCCATGTTTGCAAAACTAAAGGAAGCATAAATTAGCATTTTGCTTGTCACTTTAGTCAATGTCTCCCAAAGAAAAACAACTCCACATTGGACCAGATTAAAAAACAAATCCCTTCTATAGAAGTAGTTTAGTCTCCTACTGGACTGCAAAGAAAGAATGGGATGGGTGGGTGAGGCAAACCGGGAAGAACTGGAGGTGGATTCCTTAGCTTCTCTTTTGCCTGTTGGTGTGACTGCCCTCAGCTGGGAGGCCTATAGCTCCATGGATCGCCAGCAGCAGACTTCTGAGTTGAAATCACAAAGCTGGGACTTAGTAGAGCCTACTAAGTCCATCTTCCATCTAAGTTTCATCTTCACAAGCTTCTTCTGCATTATCCAGTCTACACGGGTAATTTCTAAATTATCCTATAGGCCCGGGATTGAGTAAAAAAGACTTTCCTCCGACCCAGTTCTTCCCTCTGCTTCTGTAAACTCATGTCTTTCTTTTTCTGCCCTTTTATTTATGTAAAGAGAAGGATATTTAAGTGTACTCTCTAAGCAGCAGCCTAGGGGAAGCAGGGGGGCGCGGAGCAGTGGGTTTACACAGCAGCCCGAAGCAAGCTTATATTTTCCTCTCCAGATAGAATTTGGCTATTTTCTTTTTTTCCTGTTCTTTACTTTTTCTAATTAAAATGATTTAATTTAATAAAACATATAAAATTTACCATCGTCACTCTTTTCAACTGTACTGTTAAATAGAGTTAAGTACAAACACATATAAAGCAGATCTCCAGCCTTTTACATTTTGCAGAAATGAAATTCTCTATTCATTGCACTACTCCAATTTCCCTGACATATTGTTTTTTTTATTTTAATTAGTGTCTTTCTTTCTCTCTTTTTCTTTCTGTGTCTTTGTCTGTATAGGATGAAAGATACCTGTTTTTCAGCAACAACAATCATTTACCTGTATTTCTCTAGGTTACTTAACTTTTTTTCATGTGTTTGCTTGGTCTCCTACACAGTTTAAGATAGAGGGAGGAATGAATCTTCTTGAACTTTTAGCAGGTTCTCAGGCTCTCCTCAACACAGCACTGTGAGTTGTTTTGCAGCTTCATGGAAGCAGGGCCACCCTGCTTACCTGGAGCATCTGTGGGCCAGAATCATTTCACCCTCCACCGCTCCCCAGGCCTCCCCATTGCACTGCTCTCAGCAACTGTGACAATGATGGTCTCTGGGCTCCGGCCTCAGACCAGCTGCCAGGGGCCCCACTTGGGTTGGCTCCAGTTTTCTGAAGTCTGGCAGTCAGTTAATAGGAAAACCAGGGATGTAAATCACCAGCTCAGACAGTTTCCTCTGGGAAGCTTTTAAGTCCTGTCAGGTTTTTTCATTCCTACCCACGGGAAAGGGACTAGTGCTCCCTCAGACACAAACGTGATTATTGACCAAGGTAGGGTCTTCAGACACAGTAGGAATGTAGACCAGAGATAAATGTGGGTGTGGGCAGGGAATGGGAGGAAGTGTAAAGTGTGGATACTTAGCAAAGGTTGAGACATAGACATTTTAGAAAGAGTGAGGATCTTGTGCTGTTTTCTTTTTTCTGGATTTTTTTAAAGCAAAATTCTTAATCTGTCAGCTCTCATATGTCTAGGAGAAGGATTTTCATTTGACAATTAGTCATGTAGAATTTCGTGCAATTTCCACAAAAACAGATTTTAAAGCGTTATTTGTTTTGTGAACTTGGTAGTTTCAAAATTTCAATGGAACATTTATTGGGTTCTACTCTGGATCACATACTATATCCAGAAGAGTAAGAACATGTGGTCCCTTCCCTCAAGGATCTTACTGTGTAGTTGTCAAGACCATGGGGCACATTGCAGTGGAGCAGGCACAGTAACTCAGCTGAGGAACAAGGTCAAAGGATCCTGAAGTTCTTTCATATTAAAAAGGGATTAGGGTGGGTGAGATAACAAGTAAAGGGACTTGGTGACCTGGGTTTGGTCCTGTGACCGGGTGAAAAGAAGTTGTCTTTCCTTCCTCCCCCCACACACCATGGTACATGTACTCCAGCTACCCCTCACACATAAATAAATGTAAAAAAGGAAGAGACTAAACAGGAAAGTAAAGAGCTTCAGTAGAATGCCAGAGACCCTGCTCAAAATATGGAAGTCAGTCAGTAAAATGAATAATGGCATCTTTGATCTAATTGGGAATACAGGACATCCACACATGCTTCATGGCAGTTGATGGTAAGCTCCAAAAATTTAGTTCACAGATCTCAGCTCTTAGGCCTACTCAGCCAGACACATTCAGATATGCGCGCACCCCCTGCACACCTGATTAATACATCACTCAACTCTTACCAGAGACGCTTCGTTATGTAGAAGATGGTGATTAACCCAGAGACCCACAACTGGTCAGTGTGCAGAGAGTAGGAGGCTGCAGAGTGCTCATGCCTGGAAAGGATATCTGTATCAAACTTCTGCCACTCAAAGCTCAGGGATCATTTCAGAGGAGGGGGAAGAAAGATTTAAGAGCCAGAGGTGGTATATGACCACAAGGAAACAGTTTTCCAGACAGATGAGCAGTTACTCAAATGAATTCATAGCAATGGTGACAGCATGCACAACACTCATGTAAGCTTAAGCCAGACAAAATCCAAGCATAGACATGGGGAAGCGAGGAAGAAGCCCCAGCCCTACCTGAGGAACTACTGCCAACAGATAGCTGCTGGGAGAGGGACAGCAGGTTTTCTTTAAAGGTCTAATGCTGGATAGGTTAACCAGGCTTCAGCGGATAGACCCACAACAAAGGGCGTTTGGGGACACAAATTTGACTGGACAAACCTTAATATATAACATGAAATTGGACAGGGACTATTAAGGAGGGTGCAGATAGAGAAGGGGCATCGAAATATAATCAAAATATATGACTTTTTGAAAAAATGAATAAAAAATAAAAAGCATTTAGTTCATAAATTCGGGGAGGGGTAAGGGATGCCTGAGAAATGGAGGGAAGATCTTGAAAGAATGGGACTCCTGTAAACAAAGGGGGTCAAAGAGGACATCCTGGGCTTACAAAAGTAAGATAATCGACCTGTGTTTAATGGTGTAGGAAACTCTTTTTAGGGCAGACTCTCCTTAATGTAGCTTGCAACAAGGAGTTAGAGCTTTTATTCATTTTAAAAAATCTTTTATTATTTTTATGTGTATGAATGTATTGTCTGCATGTATGTAAGTGCATCTAAGTCATGCAATGCCAGAAGAGGTTAGAAGAAGGTGTCATATCCCCTGGAACTGGTGTTACAGTTGTTAGCCACTGTGTGGGTTCTGGGACTCGAACCTGTGTTCTCTGCAAGAGCAGTCAGTGCTCTTAACCCCTGAGCCATCTCTCCAGCCTCCCATTTATTTTTTAATATTTATTTTTCTGTGTATGAGTGTTTGCCTATAGGTATGAATGCACAGTATGTTTGTATCTGGTGCCCTTGGAGGTCAGAAGAGGCATCAGACCCCCTAGAACTGGAATTAGAGATGGTTGTGAGCTTCCATGTGGTATTGGGAATCAAACTCAGATTTCTGCAAGAGTAGCAAGTGCTCTTAGCTGCTGAGCCCCAGCTCCTTGTTTTGCTTTTGTAATGCTGTGACGCAAACCCAGGGCCTTGGTATGCTAGGCAAATCTTCTGACATTGAGCTATATTTCTGGTTTAGCCAATGGGAACCTTGGGTCAACCAATGGTTTACCATACCTACATGTGCTGTGCATCACAGAGCATCTGAGATGAGCCAACTGAATCCATCTTAATTACATCAGTATGTTTATTGAAGGTAAAACACAGATGACTGATGCAGTTCTGAATGTTCAGAGGGAGAGTTTCCTTTTTACTAAGGATCATAAAGGTGTCACTGAAAAATGAATACCTATTGTAGGTCTTAAGAGGTTAGGTAGCAGTTCCACAGTAGAGCCTGGGCTTAAGGAAGAGACCAAAAACCAAAGGAAATATGAGTCAAGTGCTTAAGAGGGAAACCAGGGCATGCTGACAAAAAACAAAAACAAAAACAAAAACAACCTATCTGATTCATCAAAGGTACCACTATGGCTGTACCAATGTAGATGGAATCAGGCAAAGAGAAATAAATAGTAAGCCTTTGCTCATCTTCCATTAGATTATAAGTAAAATGGTTTTATGTAGCTTTCTTTTGATGCCCCAAATAGCAGTAGTCTTTGCCTACAAAGACAAGATATGTCCACCTTCCTTCACCCTCTAGAAGATGAAGAAACTTTGTCCTCCCATTAAAACAAATTCACTTCCAACATCTGTTGGGTCTCTTGGTCATTAGGGGTGGTGTAGGAAAAGTCTGAGCTTTGGAACCGGCAGACCTCTTTGATTCTTATTTTGTCCCTCCTCACTAACATACCTTGTAAGCAGAATTTTGTTTTCTCTTCTGTAAAATGGGACTAGTGATAGCTACCTTTAGATATTGTTGTAAGATTGGAAATAAAGTATATAAAGCCCATGCTGTGTGTATGATTAATACTAGGCTGTTGCTCAGCTCTTTCTGGGCAGGTCCATCATTGTCCTGATTCTCCCATTAGGCAAAGGCAGTCAGAGTCAGTAAGATCTGTTCAAGAGTCTATGACCTTGCCCTTAGCTAATACAAGCACCCTCTGGATACCTCCCAAATGTGGAGGTTACAAAAAGTTTAAAAATACATTTTCTCCCCCATCTTATCTTCTGGTTCCTAGGCAAGAACACTAAGGTATGCGGAATAACACTGACATCCGGCTTGGAAGTAGAACAGTTTCCTGGACACCTACAAGGAGAAAGCTGTGCTCAAAAACAAATAAGCTGGAAGGCAAAGACAGATTTTTCTTTTCTTTTTTTTTTGCTCTGGCCAGAATCTGCATGTGAAAGTATAAAGCTTGTGATGTGAGGCAGATGAAAGCAATCCAGGAAGATTACTCCAAGGAGAGTCATCATGGTGGCTGGCTAGAATCGCTCTCAGAAGCACATTGTTTGCAGGTGTTGAAAGAATAGGGGAGGCGTCCCCGGCTTCTTAAAACTCAGTCATGTAAGGGAGACTGCCAAAAAAGCCACCAGGAACCACATTCAGTACTTCTGCTTTGCTGTTGAAAGCCAAAGAAGCTAGCTTTTCAAGACCAGTGAGGCTGCCAACCTGCTGGTGGAAATTTTAAATATTCAAACATAAATATTAAGAGTTTACAAATGAAGATAGGCATTTAAAAAAAATCTGGAGTACCAAAGATGATTTTACCTCTTAGAAAATAGGTACATATTTCATTCCATACCTATTAGGTAAACCTCAGTAGTGATAAATGATCAGTCACCTGCATTTGAAAAGTTCCAATGTTTTTTGCCCCAGAAACTTTCCTTTTTTAAAAATAATCTCTTAGCTGGGCGTGGTGGTGCACACCTTTAATCCCAACACTCAGGAGGCAGAGGCAGGCGGATTTCTGTGAGTTCAAGGCCAGCCTGGTCTCCATTAGTGAATCCAGGCCAACTGCGGCTACAGGGAGACCTTGTTTCAAAAATACCAAATAATGATAATAATTAATAATAATAATAATAATAATAATAATAATCTCTCTCCTGAAGTTACTTTTCCTCACGTTGGAGTTGTGCCTAAAGCAGCGATCCTGTATAGCAATCCTAAATTCATTTAAGTTCTTATTTCTATGTAATCAAGGCTTTCTATAGGAGAGTAAGGAAGAAAACTAGTCAGTAGGATGTGTGTCTTGATGCTAAGAAAAGCAACAACCTGCCTTTTTGAAAGGCTCAGGATCCTGATAAGAGCAAAGACAGGAAATGCCAAATCACTGAGCAAGTTTCTTTTAAAAAGTGACTTTGGTTTTGTTGTTGATGTTTTGTACGGTTATGAAGTGACTGTTGTTGGTGTCATTGAGGAGTCAGGGAAGTGATGAGTCATAGGTTCTGTAAGCAGTGGGGAAACACGATACTTTTAGTCATTAGAACTGATTTCTATATGTCATTTTGCCATTTCTCATGCCAGCTTACCAGAGTATCACTGCCACCACTCTCTGCTTCTTTAGCACGAGATGGACCCAGACACGTCAGCCTGGCTTTAAACCCTGCCCCTACTGCCTGCCCACCAGGCAAGCTGGAACTTTCCATTCCACATTGTCTCCTGGCCAGGTTTCTTCCTTTTTCTATCATCCCTTGCACTGTCTTCCTACCTACTGTTGTATAATTACAACAGGCTTTTTCTGGGAAGATGCAACACCCACACACATCAGCTCACCCCAGAAAAGGAACCCACAACTGACCAAAGTAATGAATGTAATGTCCAACATGGTGAATCGATGAGCTTTTATTGGGGTTACTTACAAGAACCAGGGATGATGCAAAAGGAGTTGTGGCAACAGAAAAGCCCACTCCAACATGAGAGCTACAACCCAGATCTCTCCATACAGCTTGCAGGCAGCTGGACAGTCTAAGAATCTCTTCTCTCTGCAATTCGTACCTTCAGAGGTCAGAGTTTCCTCCCCAGCAGTTGTTTATGACTTTTTATACTGTCCTGTGATCTTTTGTTTATTTATCTCCTGACACTTAGGATCCTCTCTCCCTCCAGGAAGACTGTTTCCATTTGGAGGGAATGTTTCAATTCTGGGGAAACTGCCTTACAATGCCTATTATCAGGCAGGTGCTCATGCTGGGAAACAGAACATGTCTCCACATTAGCCAAACTCACCAATACACCAAGCACAGTCAAAAATGTAGTTAGGCCCAAGATGTCACAACTGTACAGATCACATGTTGTTTCTCATCATTCCACAGACAAAGCAGAAAAACAGTTATTTATGTAGCATTTCCATCATATCAGGTATTACAGGGAATCTAGAGATAAGTTAAAGACTAAAGGAAAACATATGGAAGTTATATATAAAGACTATGCATTTTACACAGGAGCTTAAGCATCCAGGGATTTCAGCGTCTCTCTGAGGGGCAGGGAGCAGGAGTTCTGGAAATAATTCTCATAGATACCAAATGACAACTGTGTCTGTTAAAAGACAGATTGTAAACCAAAGACAATAATCACTTTTACTCTATCTATAAACCAGTTATGCCCACCTTCCTCATGCCTTTCACAGATCTATCTGGATCTTCATCTATGTCTTAAGAAACTTCAATATTTTTCTAGAAAAAAAAAGATTTACAGTCTCCAATCAGAACATACGGGGTTATGTCCCAGAAAAGATTTCAGTCCTTGAGCCTTCTTAGGTATCAGTTAAAATCCCCACTGGGAGAGACAGCTTGGGTTCCCGAATACTGTCCAGCTCAGTCCTGTCCAGCCCAGTCCTGACCAGCCCTGCACACTCTGCCTTCTGCTCCCTTGTATACATTCTTTGGTGACAAGGACATAAGGGATTCTATAAGGGAATGCACTCTAGTTGAACCCATGCCATTAAGGACCTGTCACTGGTGGAGTTTTGCCTTCCAGGGACCTGGGCTGGCAGAACTCACTGTCACCTAGATCACATGCCCTTTCAAAGTCTGCCCTTCACATACCAAGTGCCTCACCTTCCTCCAGAAGGCTGTCGCCTCTAATGGTTCATGGCAGTTGTAAGTGGTTCCCGTCTACCCTGTTCACAGTTTCAAGGTTGAAAAGGAGAAACACTTTCTCCAGCACAAACCAGCAGAATCAGTTCCAGCTGGAGGGATTTAATTATCTGAATTGCAACTCAACTTCTGCCTTTGATAAATGATATTGCAAAATGGGTTTTCTTTCTTTTAGCTTTATTTTTATGAGTACGAGCACTTTGCTTGCATGTATGTAAGTGCACCGTGTGTGCAGTTACTGTGAGGCAAGAAAAGGGAGTCAGATCCTCTGGAACTGGGATTACAGACATTTGTAAGCTGCCGTGTGGGTGCTGGGAACTGAACCCGGGTCCTCTGGAAGAGCAGGAAGCATTTTTAACTACTGAGCCACCTCTCTAGTCCCACAAAATGGGTTTTCTTTCCTGAAATTTTACAACATAGTGATCAAAGTTTGAGTGAATAGCATGAGTTGAATAATTGTCCAACACAATCGCCACTCTCCCCCATAAAAATGATCTTCAGTGACAATAAGAGCTCAGATTCAACAGGCATTTACTTCATGCTAAATGCCATTTTAAGTATCTCACAGGAAGTATCAGATCTGAAACTCCAGCGGCTCTGTGGTTCGGGTTCAATGAGCTCTCATTTCGATGAGTGAGCTGTTCATGGAGGGAGGTGACCAGGTCAAGGTTCCATAGTAAGGGCTGCAGCCAGGACCTGAATCTACCTGTGCTGCTTCCCGAGACTGAACTTTGAACTGTGTTGAGAATGTGATTCTGCCTTAGTGGCAAAGGCAGGCATAAGGTCAAGGTCAGTGAGGCCTGCACTCCCTGTTCAGCCTGTCCTCTATATGCATCAGCATTACTTCTACAACAGGCAAGTCATGAATGACACTGGGGCAAATGTTTTTAGTGATTTCTTTTTATCTACAACAGAAAGTTTAAATCCTGCTGTTGGCCTATAAGGCCATCACTGTTCATCGACTGCCTCTCTGTGTACGCTGATCACTACCTGCCCATGCCCTAGTCATGTTATTTATATTATCCTATTGACCTGTACTGTCTGATGCTCTTGAACCTTCAGACTTTCTTCCCTGATCTTCTCCTTCCTTCTTTTTGTTCATCCTTCAGGGCTTGTCTCAAACATCCCTTGAGTATACTTTCCTGACATAAATATTATCGTCTAACTTGCTACCAGAACCATAAGTTAAAATAACCATAGCTAGTACTTTTGAACTTGTATACAGCGGGTATAATGGGGAGCCCTTTGTTGTTTGCTAGGTATAAATCTTTGACACAATAGAGAAATATTTTTTTTCTTTCTTAAAAAATATTTATCTTTATTTTATGTGTATGTATGTATGTGCGTTTGTGTTGTACAATCCCCAGGGAGGCAGAAGGTGGTGTCAGATTCCCTGGAATTGGTGTTGCAGATGATTGTGAGCCACCATGTGGGTACTGGGAATCAGACCCGGGTCTTCTGGAAGAACAGCCAGTGCTCTTAAGCTGGGATGGTAATCTCTGCTGCCTCTTCACGCTGATCAGTACTCTGTGCCCCTTTGGCTTTTGCAGAAACCTTCCTGCTCTAAGTCACCGGGCAGGAGAGTTGGTGGAAATCCTGAGGCTCTCTCCAGCCCAAGTATATCATGGACACATTTCCTTGACTCCACTGAGTATTCTCCAAACTCTTGTAGTGTCAAGACCCAAATATCTTCTGCCCCAAATCCCTGGGCCTCTCTGGAGAGGACCCTGAGCTCTCCCAAGCTTTGGTGCCCTTCTCTATCCCCAGACACCTTTTGACCTTCTACTTCAGCTGTAAGATCTGTTGTGGGAGAAAAACTGGCTCTGACTAGACAATTCTTCTAAAGCGTAAGTCTCAAGCCTGGAGTCTTGTTCTATGAGCTGATGATTCATCCCTGCCTTGCCAGTGAATGGCACCAACTGGAAGGAAATAAAAGGCTACCAGGAATTCAACAGAGGGACTAGAAACAATGCATACCTCCCTAGCATGCCTCCCCTAAACACGCTCAGTGATTATCCAGAAGACTTCATCATAGTCTTCTGTGAGAGGTATAATCATTTTACAGAGAGAAAAACTAAGGCTCAGTGTGATCAGTTTACCTTGCTCGCCACTGGCAAGCTACTGAAGCTGTTGAATGTATTCTTTTTTCACCTGCTCCACTAATTTTATCTCATGGGACCAAGATCCATTCTCTCTCTTTTTCTTCTTCCATAAGGTTTTAGCTGTGTAGCCCAGGCTGGCCTCAAATTCTGAAAGCCTCCTACCTTAGTCTTCAAAGTACTGGGATTATAGGCCTGTCTCACCACCTACAGCTCTAAGGTACTTTTTTAAAAAATATTTTTATTTTATATGTATGAGTGTATTGCCTGTATGTGTGTAAGTGTACCTTTGTCATATAGTGCCCTGAAGAAATCAGAAGATGGCATCAAATCCCCTGGAACTGGAGTTAGGGATTGTTGTTAGGCACCATGCGGATGCTGGGAATCAAACCTGGGTCCTCTGCAGTCCGTGCTCTTAACCACTGAGCCATCTCTCTAGCCCCTGAGGTACTTTCTTTAGAGACCAAAATTTGCCACTGAACCAGGAGCTTCCTGAATTTGGCTAGGATTTCAGCCATCTAATACCCAATACCTGTCACATAGCAAGTGCTCTGTAAGTGGTGACTGGATTGAAGTGGGCCGGGAGAGACAGGAGGAAAAAAGATGTGACAATTCCTTATCTTAAGCTATTCTGAAACTTCTTGAATTATATCCTGTCAAGGAAAGTATAAGTGGAAAGGAACTTTGATTATTTAGACCATGTCTAGAATTTGACTCTTATTTTGTCAGATTATTGTGGGCATTGAAGTTAATTTATTGGCTCTAGAAGTGTGTAATGTGGTTGGTGACACAGCTATGACAAGGGTCGGGGGCATGAATGAGTGCTGATGTGTTGCTGACAGCTGTTATCAGCCACTGTTGTTCCACTTGAGTTTTATTTACTTTCTAGACATTATCATCCAAGATGCTGGTGGGATATAAATCTGAAAAGTTGTAGGATTCCACCACTTTCTGTCAAATTGTCTAAAAATGTTTTTATCGGGGCTGGAGAGATGGCTCAGCAGTTAAGAACACTGGTTGTTCTTGCAGAAGACCCGGGTTTAAATCCCAGCACCCACATGGCAGCTAACAACTGTCCGTAACTCCAGTCCCAGGGGATCCGACAGCCTCTTCTGACCTCCACGGGCATTGCACATTGCACGACACAGGTGCACTTACCTACATGCAGGCAATACACTCATAAAATAAAAATACTTTTAAAAATGTTTTTATCATGTTGATGAACACCACAGATAGCAAATATATTATTAGGTTATGCATATCAGTGAAGGTTTAGGCTGTGACAGTCAAGGCAGGGGGCCAAATAGTATTTTCTGCTTTGTAGTCACCTATATGAGGTTTTTTTTTTTATGATTTTTAAAAAAATTATGTGTGTTGGGGGTGTTGAGCATGTGAGTAGAAGCCAGAGATGTTGAGTTTTTCTGGAGCTGTAGTTATAGGCAATTGTGAACCACCTAAAGCGGGTGCTGGGAACCAAACTCTGGTTCTCTGCAAGAGCAGTAAGTTCTCTTAACTGTTGAGCCATCTCTCCAGCCCCATGAGTTTTATTTTTCAATTTTTCTTTATTTGATGTTATAACAGATACTGTAGCATAATACAAGGAAAATGGTAGAATCATTTCCTACCCTCCCTCTCCCAAGTAACATATGAACATATTCATTTGGTGTATGTGTTCAAACGCATAGCCACACTTCAGGCTTCTTCTAGGTCTCCTGACCTCTGTTCTTGTCTTTCGCCCTCTAACTCCATCTCTCATTCTTTCCCGTTTCCTCTTCCCTTCATATTTTCTCTTTTGCATTTTTGCATTTCCCCTTCTTCTCTTTCTTTCCATGTTAGCTGTAGAGAATTCAGGCTCTAAGCAAACTGCATTCATCTTCAAGCTGTGACAATTCCATGTGAGTTTGGAGTATGTGCTTTATTCTTGAGTTGTCATATGGACAAGATATTAAGAGAAAGCTGGAGAGATGGCTCGGTGGGTAAAAGCGCTTGCCCCAAGCCTGATGACCAGAGTTTGATCCCCAGAACCCACAGGGTAGAAGGAAAGAACCAAATCCTGAAAGAAAGTTGTCCTCTGACTCCCTGGAACACCCAGGCATGCATGCATATGCAGACACAAATAAAGAAATTTTTTTTTTTTTTTTGTCTTTTTGAGACAGGGTCTCCCTTGTAGCCCCAGCTGTCCTAGAACTATGTAGACCAGGCTGGCCTTGAACTCACAGAGATCGGTCTGCCTCTAACTCCCGAGTGCTGGGATTAAAGGCGTGCACCACCACGCCCGGCAAAAATTTTTAAATTAAGAAATTTAAAGGAAAAAAGATAGGAAGTAAACTCTTCAGTTAATAAAAGTAACTTATTTGTCTCAGATATTTCAGAACCCAAGGTGCTTTTTTTAGGTAAAATTTTTATTTTGTACAATTAATGTTAGATTTTTACTATTTTCTAGTTTTAAAAGACCTCACACTCTACAGAGGTATTTGAAGCAAAAGGCAAATTTTTATTTAGCTCATCGAATTCCTCTCCCTGAAATCCTACTTTCCACTATTTTTGGTATTTCCTTCCAGATGTTTTTCTGGAATTTATAAACCGTATAAGAATTTTATGTAATATGCCTATAGAAAGTGATTAGAATCTTTTTCCTTTGACTATGTATGCATTCCTCCCTGTGGCTGGCCTCAGAGTTGTAATATACCTGAAGATGACCTTGAACTTCTGAGCCTACTGCCTCCGCCTCCAGAGTGCTAGTATTAGAGGCACATGATCCCACACTGGGTACTGGGGATCAAACCCAGGGCTTCATGCACATTAGGCAAGCACTCTACCAACTGAGCTACATCCCCAGCTTTTAACCTCTTTTCCAATGTAACATGATACTCTTAATTTACTTTTTCATGAACATTCAGGTTACTTTTAGTTTCTGATATGTTTCAATCTTTGTTGACCTGGGTGACTGTTACTTATTTAGCAACTCATAATGTTGACATTGTCCTGTCATTTCCATGGGGACAAGAACTGTGCCCATCAGAAGCTATTCCTTCAGGTTTACTTTTGTCCCTTCTTCCAGCTTCCTGTTCTCTTTCCCAGGCCTTTCACTTCTGCTTAAAGTAGTACGGGTTTGATACAAGATCCCAACTCTGTTCCAGCAAACCATACATGTTGCCAGGGACCACAGCAGTAACATGTTTGTTCCTGCAGTGATAAATAAACCTTTGCTTACCTAGTCTTCTTCTCTTCTTTCTTAGGATTCTGACTTTTGCAAGAGCCTATGTCTCTTTCTGGGTAACAGCTAGGTAGCATAAAGGCCTTTACTTGGACCCTTGCTCCTGGGGATGCAAAGAACGGAACACATAGAGGTACCTTTGTAAATAGGAATTACCTAGCTGCAGTTGAAGATGCCTTAAATAAGGAGAGGTTGAGGGAAAGTGTTGGCTCTGAGGATTTAGGTTTGAGAACTACTTAGGGGAAAGAGCTGTGCTGGAGGAAAAAGCAAAGTCACTCGGGCAAGTGGTAGGAAAGGATTGTGTTTTCCCCTTTCATGGTCACCACCTCATAAAATAAACCATTTCTAAGACCTAAGGTGGCCTTAGATGTGTTTCCTTTCTTTCAGTTTCCATTTCAGCATTCTAGTCACTTAGATAATTATTCATTTGTTTTACACATATTGGTGTTTCTCAAAAAATTAAAAATATTTCTTGCAGTAAATATTACACTAGAAGTTGTATAATGTTCCCATTAACCCAAATATTTCAGAAAACAGCTTATCCTATGATCTTCCTAAAATTTTCTCTATGAAGCAAAGACTCCATATTTAGATTTTTTTCTTAGTTCTGTGCTATTTGTATCAGACCCTAGAATAGTCAACAGTTTTTCTAAAGTATCTATTTCTTTAAATTCTTATTTGTTATTTTTATGTGTATGCGTGTATTGCCTGCATGTAGGTAAGTGCACCTGTGTCGTGCAATGTGCAATGCCCGTGGAGGTCAGAAGAGGCTGTCGGATCCCCTGGGACTGGAGTTACGGACAGTTGTTAGCTGCCATGTGGGTGCTGGGATTTAAACCCGGGTCTTCTGCAAGAACAACCAGTGTTCTTAACTGCTGAGCCATCTCTCCAGCCCTAAAGTATCTATTTTAAAAAGAATACAGATGAGCCAGTGAATTTATTGTATAGCTGTGTCAAAAGAAAGGTTATTACTATTATTGTTGTGCAAATTCATGATTTAAATGATTTGGAAAAATAGAGAAAAATGTCAAATTGAATTTGTAAGAACTAATGGTAGCCTATTTATAAGTAACATTTAGTTTGCACTAGAGAGATGGTTCATTGGTTAAAAGCATTGGCTGCTCTTGCAGAGGAGCCGGGTTCAAGTACTAGCACCCACATGGCATCTAACAATCGTCCATAACTCCGATGCTTTCTTCTGACCTCCTCGGGCACTGCATGACATGGGTACACTTACATACATGCAGGCAATACACTCATAGACAGAAAATAAAAACTAATAAAAATTTAAAAATAAAGTATGTGTATTATAAAAGTATTCTTTCATGATATACAAAAGAACAAATCTTGTGTATGCTTTCTATTTGTAGTCTTTTGTTGAACATACAATTAATTAAATGTGTTATTAATTAACATGGAATAATTCGCAGAATAATGCTGAATCTAGAATTTAGGGATGTGTATGCCAGTGATCTTTATTGTTTGGTAAAGATATTTATTCTTAAAAATTTGTCCTTACTGATAAGAATCCAACAATTGTAATGGGAAAATGAACTACACACACACACACACACACACACACACACACACACATTAAAAAGGCTTTGGATTCTATTGTAGCACATACTTTCTGAAGGCAGTCACTATAGGAGCTAAATCTCAATGTGACTTTACAGGGAACTTCTTTAATAAGTGACTCGGAGTTTACACATGTGCACCCTGACACACATATCCATTAGCTCCCTTGCTAGCTTTGCTTTGAGGGCAGGGGAAAACCATTTTGTAGAAGTGAGGCACCAGGTGAGAGAACTTGCCTCAGCCCATGCAGAGAGATACTGACATAATTCTACATTGTTGTTGAGATTTCATCATTTCATGTCTCACCTTCGAGCCCATGAGACAGGTTGCTTTCCTTCAATCTAAAAATATCTGATATTTCTAAATTGCAAACATAAGAAAAAGTGTTTTTCTGGAACCCACGATCAATGGAAAACCAGAGACCTGGTCATAGAGATGAATTACAGGGTACAATCCAGGCTGTAGGGGAGGTAAGATTTGGTCCCAAGGCATGTTGTGAATCATGGATTTAAAGTGGTGCTTCACACAAGCATAGAGGAATCTGTTCCACCCTTAGGTGACTTCCCTTGACCTTAAGGATTTAGCAAACAAGATAAGGCAGTCCAAGAGAGGAGGCCTTGCCTGCTTTACCTGCAGAGTGCCTGCCTGTGTTTTCTACCTAGTAACATTTCCCCAACATGGCGGTGCCCCAGCAGCACTCTATATAGACTGTAAGGACTGGCTGCTTCTTCAGGCTGCCTGCTTCTGATGCCTAGCAACAACGTGGATGCCCTGTGACCTTGTAATTGTAACTGCTTGTGGTACCACATGTAAAAAGAAAATACAATTTTAATTGAGATAATACCTTTAGAGTTGAGGGCAATTGTTGATTATTTCAATAAAGAGGTCTGTGGCTGCATCCCATCACCATATAACAAAGAGTCAAGTATAAGCAAGGTATCAGCTGTGCAGTAACCAAGGCTTCCAGCTATTCCCGCCCAGTTAGGTATTCTCTTCTGTGTTTATGTGTATACTTATTACCATAGATATGGAACCTGGAAATTTAACAATAGGGATTTTGCTTGAGCGAAAATAAAGCCAATTTCAAACCGTAGTTATTTTAATCTCTAGAGGTGACATGTGAGAGCAATTAAAAGTGTTCTCTGAGGGGGGAAATCCTAACCTCCATTGAAAAAGGAAAGATGAAACTGAAAATAACACCATCTTTTCCTTAAGACGATTACCGGGGCACCTACGCCACGAGTGCAAAGCAAGTGGAAATGGACATAATGCTTAACCGCCCAAAACGCGGAAAGCCTGAGCAAAACTCTCGGGAACCATTACAGCCCTTTGGGAAATAATCCCTCCCCTGTGCATCTGAGATGATGCTCACGGTTTGGGAGGGGACTGCCAACAGCTGTACCCCATCAGCGACACTCTCTGGTCGACACGCTGAAAAGACCTACTGAGAAAAAGGATGATTATTTTCCTTGTAATGTGATCTTTTTAAAAAAGCTGTGAACTTTTTACCTTGCCTCATTCATGCTTCATTTGGTCAATTACTGATTGCTTGGCCCCTAAGGAGCGGCCGCGGGCTTCTCCAGGTTGCTAGTTGTTTTGGGGAGCCCTGTTCCTTTCCAAGCAGAGGAGATGCACGGGGGGATACGTCGGCGTGCAAAGTGACGGGAGAGTTGGTGTGCATCGAATCCCCTCACACACCACGCCGTGAGGGGCGAGGGAGGCTCGAGCGTGCGCTTCTAGAATCCGTTTTCCAGCCTCTGCGCCATTGAAATGCAAATCCAAGCTGAGCGCGGGCCAATCCCCGAGGCTTCCTGTGGATTACCTGGTGGCGGGCGCGCGCGCGGGCGCGGTCCCGGGCGGGAGGCGTGGCGCTGCTGCCCCGCACTGCGGCCCCGGGCGCCGGGAC
>NW_008347125.1:3660697-3664963 GCF_000622305.1 Nannospalax galili
GGCCAGCCGCCCATTGTTGAGCGCGCAGCCGGGTCTGCGATGCCGCGCGCTGCGGCCGCGAGGTTTGAACTTGGCGGCGACCGGGAGCCCCGCGCAGCACCGAGGCCGGGGCGCCGACAGCCGCGATGGTGAGTGCGGGGCGCGGGGGGACCCGACCCGGGCCGCGGCTTCCCGAAGCTTGGTGGAGGCTCTGGAAGCCCTTCCCTGCCGGGGTCTGCAGGGCCGCGCTGCAGCCTGCTGAGGGGCAGGTGGCCCCAGGGCTGCTGACACTCTAGGCCGTGGCTTACTCCATGGGGACGCCGAGGGCTGAGGCTTCGAGAGGAAAGGGATTGGCGCTTATTGACAGCGTGAAAACTTTTAAGAAGAAATGATCTGTGAAATATTTTAATTTTGATAAATGACTTCCCACGAGGGCCCCTGCCGAGTTGAGCTCTGCCTTGCCTTTCTTAATGTTACTGGATTTGTTCCTAGAGGAGAGGCCCCGAAGTGCTCGGAGGGGCGCCTGCCCCTCCCCCCACCGCCCCAGATCCCAAGGCAAAGATTTTTTTCCGAAGTGTGTTCTGCTGTCAGGTAGCCTGAAAATGAAATTGCACCTGACATTTGCTTTGCGTTGAGTTGCCAGAGGTGGAAAACTTCCTTGCTGTAGGGGTTTTCTTTCTCTAAAGGCTTTGGATTACCCACCCCATCCTCTCGTCACACACAACCCCCCCAATCCTGGTGTTGCCGGGGAGCACTTGTGTGCACACACGCCTGATATTTCGCTTTTCCACTGGGAGCAAACAGGGCGCCACATACGTGTAATCTCCACGGAGAGACTGCTGTGAGCTATCCGGGTGCAGCAAAAGACCTAGCCTGAGCTTGCTAGGGTCTCTGTGCTTTTTCTGTTTCTGATTGTTTTTAAAGACTGGTGGCACTTCTGTTTGTAATGAAAAGCACCCTAGGTATACGGCTAATCTTCCTCCCCAAGTAATTTCACCAGAAACTAATTAAAATACATTAATTTTAATGATTACTTTTGTTTTAAAATTTTTCTTTTACTGTGTATTAATCATATAAACCTTTCCCCCTTGTAACATTTATTTTTCTTCATTTTAAAAGTATTAGTGATTGTTGTAGAAAAGGTGGATATGAGAAGTAGAGGTGAACATAATATATATTTATTTACTAAGACCTGGTTTTTCATTGAAGCCTAATCAATTGAAAACTTTGCAGCTGTAGATCCCCCCTTCTTAATCTGGTTTAGAAACTAAAACTAGGATTTGAAAAGAAAATAGATTTACTTAAAATGTGAAAACTGACAATATCTTACATAGTTCCCAGGTTGAAACAGAGTTTATTGTGGCAATTTCTCTTGAATCAACTTTCCACATCTGCCCCTGGCAAGTGTCTTCTGTTTATACAGCCTGTTTTGTAAATACATCCCTTCACCATTCAGGCAAAAATGCCAAACTCGTACCCCTTTCCTGTGCTTGTAGCTTGGCTCATAATGTTAATATTTTTATTGGTTTCTACATCAGAACTTCCTTACCAAACCCCTGATTAAAAACCCTGGAGAAGGTTACCAAGGGATGTTGTGGAGAATTTACTTCCCTGGAGATTTTAAGAATAGGATAAACATCCATTTGCCTAGGATAGCTTCAGTGTCATACTGTCCGAATAAGGCAGGACAAGTCACCTCCGAACCTCAGAGTTGAGGAATTCTAAACAGATTCACATTTGCTGTGACCAGACGACATAATGATTACCAAAAGTATCTGAGTGGGACAAGATGAAACCCTGTTTTGACTTTTGTCAAACAGTGGTATTTTGGTAAGAATAAGTTTAGATTATGCTAGGATTTACCAAGCTTTTTCTGTGTTGAACTGAAAATTGACAGTGATTTAATTCTTGTCTAGGAAATTATACGTGGAATATAGCATGAATTCTATGATTTAAAGTAAAGGGATTGGTTGGTGGGAATGAAAAGTGCTGCCTCAAATGCAAGAAAGGTGTGTGTCTGTGTTTGTGTAGTAAACCCCTAAGGTCCATGAGCCCTAAAGTGTTCTCTCTCTGTCTTTCCTTCTGTTGCTCCCTCTTCCCTCCTTCTCCCCTTTCTCTGCCCTCACTGTGTTGTCTAGGCAGACCTCAAATTCCTGGGCTCACGTCATTCTCCTGCCTCAGCTTCCCCAGTGGCTGGGAGTACAGGTGCATACCACTATGTACCTGGCTTACAGTCTTCATTTCTAACTCAGTGTCACTCTTGGTACCCTGTGAATTAAATCTGGTTACAGTTTTTTAAATCCCTATTTTTTTAATTTTAATTTTTATTTATTTATTTATTTATTTTTTTTTTTTGAGACAAGGTCTCCCTGTAGCCCCAGCTGTCCTGGAACTCACTATATAGACCAGGCTGGCCTTGATCTCATAGAGATCTGTCTGCCTCTGCCTTCTAAGTATTGAGCAATGAGGCATGTACTAGCATACCTGGCTTATTTTTAATTATGAAGCTGGAGTTACAGGAGGTTGTGAGATGCCCAGTATAGGTACTGGGATCCAACTTGGGTCTTCCCGAAGAGCACTATGCTTTTAATAATTGAGCAATCTCTACAACCCTCGACCCCCAGGTGGGGATCTGCCTGCCTCTGCCTCCCGAGTGCTGGGATTAAAGGTGTGTGCCACCACACCCAGCTTAAATCCCTATTTTTTTAATTGACATGTAAAAACTGTTCATACTTTATAGGGTGCCATGTGATATTTTGATACCTGTACGCGCCAAGTATGTTCAGATCTATTTAAACATTTATCATTTTCTTTAATTTTAAAAACATTTCACTTCTCGGAATTTATTCTTCTTTTCCATGTGCATGTGGAACTCATGGTACATTGACCAAAACCAATTAAGTTCATAATTTCTGTTAGAGGACTCTAATGGTGCTTTGGTTTTGTTGGTTACTTCCAGAAGGTTAGAATTTCATGGCTTGCTGTTCTCTCTGCTCTCTCTGCCTGTCTGTTTGACAGACTTATGTAATTCTAGCCACTGTGTGACTTCAACTGTAGTGACACTTTCCTCCCTTTCCAGAGTATCACTTGAACTGGAGCTGCCACCATTTCTTCCTGTAAGGTCACAGAGGGGCTCACTTTCTAGGAAAGGTCACCACAAAAAGAAGTGTAGTGTCCAAGTCTCTGGCTAGTGTTTCAACTCACTGAGTGAGAGCACCGTGACTTGACAGCCTTTAGTTTCTTACATTTTTCCTTGCAGGCCCCAAACTAGTTTTCTTAAGCTATCATAACACCAAAGAAGAAATAAGAACAGTGGTCATTTGTTTATTTATCAAACATTTACTGTGTGGGAGGCACCCCACAAGTGGAGATGGGTTCCCCACCCTCAGGGAACTCGTCATATACAAAAAATAAAACATGTTAGTAGTTATCACTGTTCTGAGGGAGTAGAGTTCAGGGGTTAAGAACATAAGTTTGTTGTAAAGTTAAATATATACCAACCTGTGATCCAACATTTCCACGCCCAGGTATTTACCCAAGATAGATGAAAACAAGAAGACTTGTACAGGGTGTTCATAGCGACTTTATTCATGATTGTCTGCAACTGGAAATAATACATCTACTAACAAGAAAATGGATAGACAAACTGGTACATCCATACAACAGAAATGAGCTCCCAATATTCGGAGAAACATTGATGAATCTCAGAAGCATTGTGACAACTAAAAGGAGTCATACAAAAGAATACATAAACTTTGTTTTTACTTCTCTGTCTTTCTATTGTACTGAGGATTGAACTCACAGGGCCTTGAATATCCTAGACAAGTACTCGACCACTGAATTATATTACTAGTCCTAAGCATTCAATTTATGAAGTGCTGGAATAGGCCAACTAATCGATGACAGTAGAAGTCAGTGGTTGTTATGGATGTTGAGGGAGGGGGCTAGAAAGAGATAAGAAAGAACTTTCTGGAGTAATGGAAATGTTTTGTGATTTGTTTTCAGAAATAATCACACAGGTATTTACAACTATCGAACCTTACTGAACTGGACACCTAAGACCTATGTATTTGCTCACAAAGCTAAGTTAGGACAGGAACTCAGGTTAGAGAGTGACACAGGGGCACGCATTCCACCTGTCTCTAGGTAAATGCTGTGTTACCTTGGGCAGGTTATGAGATCCCACTGAACACTAGGTGATATCAGCACATCTCCTTTCTGGGTTGTGGGAGGACTGGCTTAGACAATGATTAAAAGTATTTAGCTTGCCCTCATTCCCTCCCTCCC
>NW_008347125.1:3665245-3671566 GCF_000622305.1 Nannospalax galili
CCTTCCTTCCTTCCTTCCTTCCTTCCTTCCTTCCTTCCTTTCTTTTTTTTGAGGCAGGGTTTCCCTGTAGCCCCAGCTGGCCTGGAACTTGCTGTGGAGACCAGGCTATGCCCAGCAATAGTTCTTATTTCTGTGCACTATGATGGATATGTGGTTTTAGTGTGGGTGATAGCATTTATACTTTTTGTGAAAGCCGTCTCATTTTCTTAGGGTTATGAAGGATTTATAGCACATTACCACTGTGTCCTTATATGTATCTTCATTTTAATTTAATTTTATTTCTTTTGGTTTTCATCTTTTAAATTTATTTTTATTTTTATATGTATCAGTGTTTGGCCTGCATGTATGTAAGTGCACCAAGTGTATGCAATGCCTGTGGAAGCCAGAAGAGGGCGTTGGAGTTACAGATGCTAGTCAGCTGCTATGGATGCTAGGAACCAAACCAGTGCTCTTAACTGCTGAGCCATCTCTCCAGCCCCTGTATCTTCGTTTTAATAGATCTTTTTTTGTGCTGTTTTTGTGTGTGTAAAATTGACAAAATACCTGATCACAATATCACAGGAACTTTTATTTTCTTGTCTTTAAAGCTGTCCCAGAAGAGGAAGTGATTACTAGGCAAGCCCCTCTTTTGGAGGACTAATTTTGTGATAGTGTTTAAAGCTGAACTCTTGACTGAGGCTCAAAAGCATCTTGTGGGAATCCAGGTGAAATGTTGGCATCCTCTTTCCAAAGATACAGGTGCAAGAAGGAAATCTCTTGGTCTCGGTATCAAATTAATACTTTGGATTTAAAAAGGAATGACCTGCATAACTTGACTTTTCAGAGAAATTCTTAGGAAAGAACAACAGTTAATTTATTAAGTTTCTGTTGTTTTCTTTAAATTCAACCGAGGATTTGGGAAAGGTGATGTATATGCTTTGCCAACTCCAAAGAGGTGTTTTATTGTTGGATTGGTTTAATTCATTTAGTGAACACTTCTCAAACATTTACTTAGAACTTAACAGCCTCCAGAAATGCATGGTGGATAGTTGGGCATTGTACTCTGGGATTTGTCGCTATTCTAACCTGAGTGTGACCATGACTATGGTTCTTCTATTGGACTGTTTCTTAGAGCAGAGAGCACTGTCTTTGGTGAGTGTAGTTTTATGCTCTTGTGTTTTTAATGTAGTATGTGTTTTGTTTCCAAAGCCTCTGGCTTAAAGTAGAGATTTTAGATCCTGGTTGTTTTCCATTGATGTTATTTCCTTAAACACTGGAGTTTCTTACTAAGGTTATTTTTTATTATTCCTTGCTAAAAATAACCAAACACGTGGTCCTATAAACATAGCAAGCACACATGGCTGGAGAGGTCATAGACCCTAGAGAAGAACTTACCTCTGCACTGCCCTAGACCAGCGTAATTTCTTACTGTGTTATAAATAGCTATCCTTATATTTACAGACAAGTGTAGCTCTTGCCTCTCATCAAAGAAGCATCTTTTTGCAACAGGTGGAGACTGCTATAAAGTTCCACAATTGCTCAAACACAGAGAATTAGTGATTGTAGGTGCCCAGCCTTAAGTGACACACCTACAATGCCATCTCTACACCTAAGACTCATGGAACATCTCAGAAGAGAGCGCAGAGAGAATGTAAGAACCAGAGGGACAAGACACTTGCTGCTAGTTAATGTGTTCTAGATAATGATAGGGAAGCTGTACCAGCAAAGCCTCCATAGTACAGTTGTCTAATGAGATCTGCCAAAGTGGATAGGGAAATATCACGGGATCCCACTTCAAGATGAAGAACTACAGTCAGTCAACAGATGCTGAGGAGGGAGAATGAGTTTTTACCAGGGACTATCCCTGACAGGTTATCTAATCCCAAATGGGAAGCCCTAAAGACAGGTACACAGGAGCACAACTAAATGGACCCAGTGCATTTGTGTGTGTGTGTGTGTGTGTGTGTGTGTGTAGGTATATACAAATGTATGTAAAAACAAAGTCTTGGTGTATAACCCAGTCTGTCCTTGAACTCTCCATCCTCCTGCCTCATCCTCTCCAGTACTGGGATTACAGTTGTGCTCTACCATACCTGACTCTGTGTGCTCTTAAGTGGTCAATGAATGGTCCACTTTGTTAGGGAAGGGGTGTTGGAAAGGCAGGTTCTTTCCTCAACCCCTAGAGTCTACGTGTCAGAGATTCTGACATTGCCCTTCACACCTTACCATAGTCCATCAGTTTGTGAATTTAATTGTAGGGATCCAAGGTGCCTTGTTAGGACTTTGTGGAGGCTGTGCAGGGATTGATGGAGAGGCCATAATATTTTTTCATTCTCTAAAAGGACAGGAAGGCAAGAAGTGTGCTCCAAAATATTGTTGTAGGAAAAACAGTTATTGACACAGAATATTTTTGTATTGCCTGTTTCCATTGGCATTTCCTCAGCTTCTAGTTTCTGGAGAGCCCTGAACAATAGATCAAGTTCATGATGACTTAAAGGGCAAGAAGTTGTTAAATACTGTAGGGACACTATTAGCTATTTAGATTAGAGCCTCACCCACCTCCTGAAGTCATGATTGCTGCACTAGATACTCAGGATTATTGCTTCTTGTTAAGGCAGAGTTCACTAGGCACCTGGAATCTCAGGGCCACTTCCTCAGCTACCTAAAAGGTCTCTTTGCAGATGACACCATCATGGGCACACTGGGCAGAAGCCAGGTGGTTTAGGGAGGAGCCCTTTGCAGACTAGCCTGTGGCCCTGTGTTGTCAGGAATGCCACTGGGTACCCGCTCCAGCCATCCAAACGAGCTGTATTATCTTAGGTCCCAGTACTCGACTGGCAGGTGCAACGTAGGGCACAACACATTGAAAGCAAAAAAAAAAAAAAAAAGAAATGTGGAAGAAGACCCTACAGGGACATAGGGACAGCAGCTGTCTGGCTGTCATGTCACCTTTGAGGCCCTGTGCCAGGCAGCTTGGCTGTGGGCAGGTCCCGATTTAGCCTCAGACTTACTCACAATAGGCATGGCTGCTGTTAGGAGAATGCAAGACTGTCACTGGAGTCCCTCTGAGCCTCTTCACCATTGCCTCCAGCCTTTTCCTCTAATATTCAGCCCTTTGTGTTGGTTCCCATGGTTACCTCTTCACCACTAGCAGCTGGAATGTATGGTGAGAGGAGGCTGCCTCCCCTACTGAGCCAGGTCCCGTGGGGCAGAGGCCAGTGATCCACAGCTGGATTCATGAAGTGGGGTCACAGTCCAGTACCACCTCTTTGTCCTAGGTTCTGTACTTTTCCCAGGCTTGACGTGTCAGGGTTGCAATGGGAGGAGACCTGTGGGATGATGGACAGCTCAGGGGATATTTTCTGCCCCAGCTAGCCTGGCTTGGCTGTCACTGACCTGCCTGACTTCAGTCTAAGGCACCTCCTTCTGTGTGTTAATGCTCAAGGAGGGGAAGCGTTGCTCTGCCTTCCCTGCCTGCTTGCTCTTGGACTTTTGTTTCCCAGACTGTTTATGAGTTAGTTGGATTTAATGAGGTCAGGATTTGGTATCAAAGGTCAAAGGCAGGTGTTATATCCAACCTGGAAAAGGACCGGGCAGCTCCAGGAAACCAAGTGTGGGAACTTGAGGTCACAGATGGGAACCCATCTAGTTAAGAATTTGTCCTCTAGCTCTTGCCTGACAGTGTTTGAAAGCTTCTTTGGTCTTCTCATTTGGAGTCCAGTTGACCACAGAGTGGAAAAGGCCTTTGTACCTACGAGTAGAAATTAAGCAGGCCTGGTGGTGAGAGGAAGGTGGTCATCCAAAGACACCACACCACTTCCCTGAAGCAGAATGCTGTGCTAGAGGAATTGTCAGGCTCTTCTGGGATAACAGGACTCTTGTTTTCCTGAGAACAGTCCTCCCTGTAGACATCCAAGGCCTTAGGCAGCAGGGCTATGGGAGAAGGTAGTTAGGTCCATCTTTGGAGGCTTATCATAGCATGGGCCCTCCCTTTACCACTGTCTTTTCAGTCCTGACCAAGTTATTTAAATGACCTGTGCTTGGGTTGCCTTTAACACTTTCTGGAATTGTTAAGATTAAATTTGTTAAGTAAAAATATTTTGGACACCATAAGCCCAGCACAGGAGCCAGTTTCATTATTATTGTTATTGTTGTTTTGTGCTGGAATTAAAGGCATGCACCACTACATCAATCAATTTTGGTTTTTTTGGTTCAATCTTATTATTTTTAAGTGATGTTTTGAGATTGCTATGCCAAACTAAAGAGGCAGATTTTATCTGTCCTGCTTTGTGTTATATAGGTCCAGTGTCCCTTATCAGAAATGATTGGGACCAGAGATATTTCAGATCTTGTAATTTGGAGGATTTTAGAATATTCACATAGACTTTATCATTTGAACATCTCTAATCCAAAAATCTGAAATGCTCTGAAATAAATAACTTTCAATATTTTATTTATTATTGTTATTTTTTGTGTGTATGAGTATATTACCTGCATACACAAAAGTGCACCCATGTCATGCAATGCCCATGGAGGTCAGAAAAGGGCATCGGATTCCCCTGGAACTGAAGTTACAGGACCATTGTTAGCCATCCTGTAGTTGCTGGGAATCGAACCTGGGTCCTCTGGAAGAATAGCATCTGTTCTTAACCACTGAGCCACCTCTCTAGCCCCTCAAAAAAAATTTTGAATTATGTCAGTAGTCAAGAAGTTTTAGATTTTGGTGTGATTTTTGGTTTTCAGATTAAGATGCTCAGCCTGTATATGTCAGTGGACCCAGAAATCCCAGTGTTAGAGTGTATAGGGACATACAGGATCAGACAAAAAGAACCTCAGCCCCTTTACACTACCCGTAGTATCTATGGGAATGGCAAACATACTGAGAACAAGTAGAAACAGCTCATGGATGCATAGCCACAAACACCTTGAAAAGGTTTGTCACAGACCCTGGTTAGTTTCTACATTCTGGCTCACCTTCCATGTAAATCATTCTACAAAATTAAAGCCACAGCTGGGGAGAGAAGCAGCCCAGGAGACAGTCTACCTGGGGTAAGGACAAAGGTGGGAAACCATTAGGCTGAGATCTGGGACATTTAAACAGCATGGGATGTGTATTTTCTATCCTAAAAGGTAAAACAAATCTTGGATATTGTAGAAACACATGTTTGGCACAGGCTTAAAAACAGTACATGTGAGCTTCTTTCTAAGATCCAATAATCCTCTTGGGTAAAGTCAGGATTAGGCTCCGTTGCAAACAAGGTGGTAAGTTCATTTCTGCTAAGATTCCTCGGCTCGTGCTGAATTTAGCAAGGGACCTATTTTCCCCCCAGTGAATGACAACCTCTGTTTATATTTTTTATGTCCACCCTACTCCTTTAGGCAGGGTGAGGGCTGGAGCAGTATCTTTGCATGTAGATGGAAGAAAGAAAACCTGGCTCCTACAGCCTGCAGTAGAACCCCATGATCCTTCCAGAGCCCAAGTCCTTCCACCTTGCTCTCCTAAAGATCTTTCCCAGAGCTTGAAGTAGGACAGACCCTAACTCCTGATGTTCCTAAATAGTTGTGAAGATGTACACTGACTTGCTCTTCCTAAGGTCTGGGGCTGGTACAGCAGCCTCTAGACTTAACTTCTCCAGGTTAAATCTGTATCCTTGACCTTGAGGAACCATTACTTTAGCTCCACTGTGACTAGCTCTGCTAGTCACTTCCTAAGAGGCCCATGCAGAGTATGGTGATTATCTGTCCTTTGCTGTAAAATATTCCCTTTTCACTTTGGAGTTGTTTCTTTCTCCAAATGTTTTAGGCATTTGCATTTGTTCTTTTTGAAAGAATTAGAGCCCATCATGACACCCCTATCTTATAACACCCCCATGGTGAATGTCCACATTCATCTGCCTTATGTAATGACTATGTTGATTGAATGTCACTAGCTTCCATCTTCTAGTGGTTGTCATCACAGGCAAACCCTCCCTCCCTCCCTCTCTCCTTCCCTCCCTCCTTCCCTCCCTCCCTCTTTTTTTCTTTTGCCCTTCCCTTCCTCCTCCCTCCCTCCACCTCCTCCCTCCTTTCCACCTTTCCTTCCTTCCTTCATGTATTTAGTGAAAGTACATCTATTAAACATTTTCTATGCTATAAGTACAGAGAACATAAAGACCATGACAACACCCTATATTTACTTACAACTTAGTATAGGAAATACAAAGTCAGTGCAATGCATTATAATGAATACTCCAATATCATGAATACAGTTTTCAGAGCAAACAGTAGGAGAGCACCAAACCCTAATTACACTGATGGAGGTGGCAGTTGGGAAAGACTTTCCTAACTGCCTGCTAAAAATTC
>NW_008347125.1:3677585-3693529 GCF_000622305.1 Nannospalax galili
TTCCTTCCTTCCTTCCTTCCTTCCTTCCTTCCTTCCTTCCTTCCTTCCTTTCAGAAAAAAAGTTCTGATTCTCAGAGAACAGTGGCCAGGAAGTAACAGAACCCATATTGGAACCTAGGTCTTCTGGGGCCAAATTCTGTATATGTCTTTTCACAAAGACCAGGAGTCAGAAACTGCCCTTTGGTTCCCAAAGATTTCCTCTTGGAGCTCATGTAGAAAGTGTGTAGATTGTTTTCTCACTCAGAATTTACCATCTATGCCCCTTTGCCAATTTCATTCATAGACTATTCAGAGAGACCCTTAGGCTCATCCACAACAATCTTCATCTTACACATGAGAAAACAGCCCAGAACACTGAAGTGACCTGCCTACAGTGACATGACTAGGGCTTGCTGTGACTCTTCTAGCTGCTAGTTCAGCACTATTTCTCTCTGTTATGTTACTTACATATGTGGTCATTTTTGATGTTGACTTAAACAACCATACTCTCTTTTCATAGCGTTTTATGGAAATAGAGAAGGATTACTAAATCAATCAATCTCTTCCTCTCCCTCCTCCCTCTCCCTCTTCTCCCTCTCTCCCTTTCCTCCCTCTCCTCCCTCCCTTTCCTCTCCCCCTTTCCCTCTTTCCCTCTGTCCCTTTCCTCCCTCTCCCTCTCCTTCTCCCTATCTCTTCCTCCCTCCCTCTCTCCTTCTACCCTTCCCTCTCTCCCCCCATCCTTCCCTCTCTCCCTCCCTCTCTTTCCTTTCTTCCTTCTTCTCCTTGGAAGGAGGCTCTTCTACCTTCTTCCCTACTAGTAAATAATTGGTTATGTTCCATTTGAACCCTACCTTCCCTTCCCATAAGTCCCATGATACAAGATGACAGCCATTTATGGTCTGGGCATTGGTTGGGTTACATTCTCTGCACTCCTCCCTACCAGTCCAAACAAACCAATAGCACACTGATTATTGGCCCTGACAGAATCTCATAATAGAACTTCACTTTGAGAAGATAGTGATCCACATCCTTAAGGGATTGGAGAGACACCTACAGAAAGCCCCAAAAGAAGCTATACTAAAGTCCACTCAAGAGTGTGTGTGTGTGTGTGTGTGTGTGTGTGTGTGTGTGTGTCCTTTCTGAATTTCAATAACATTCCCTTTCCTTTTCTTGAGCGTTCCTTTCAGAGAAGCTTTGGGTATTAAATGTTTGCCCCCTTTGTCAAAGGACTTTTAAGTACTGCATAATCCAGTGGCAGTATAAGATAAGAGTATCAGAGAAATTGAGTGCAAAAATTGGAGCTTAGGACACTGAAGAGCTTTTAAGTACTGACCTTGGGCAGTAAGTGTCCCTCTATGATTCTGTTAAATGGGGATAAATAATTCCCGTTCTACATGCCCCTTTAGGCTTACTGAGGGCCCAATAGAAGAAGGTCTGAGAAAGTGCTTCCCAAGATATGATGTCTGCTATTAGCACAAGGAACTGTGACTTTCTTTTTTTTTTTAATTTTATTATTTAAAATTTTATATGTGTGAGTGTATTGCCTGTATTTGTGTAAGTGTGCTCATGTTGTGCAATGCCCATGGAGGTCAGAAGAGGGTGTTGAATTCCCCCTAGAACTGGAGTTATGAATGGTTGTTAGCCACCATGTGGTGTTGGGAATCAAACCTGGGTCCTCTGCATGAGCAGCCAGTGCTCTTAACTGCTGAGCCATCTTCCAGCCCCAGAATTGTCTGCATGGTTCTTGGGAACGCTATGTGTTGCCAGCAGTCGATAGTAACAGTTGGAGAAGGAAGACCTTCAGTGAATTTTCTTAGTAGACATTCATCTCCTCTCGCTCCCCTTCAGTGACACTGGTTTCCCAGAAACACTGCTTCATTTTCCATGTATTCTCAGTAGCTATTGTAGTTCCCAAAGTAAACCTCTCCACCAGTGCAAGTGGTGTCTTTTTAGCTCTCAATTTACCTCTTTATTGGAGATTTGCCTTTTCAAATATGAAGAAATTTGTGTCTCAGACTCATTCTAGTTAGGAAAAATAAAGCTATTTTTTAATTTTTCTGAATTAAATACAATAATTGTATTAGATATAATGCAGTACAATAACATACAATAAAACAATGATAATTGCAAACAAGTTGCAAAATGTAAAAAAAGGAAAATATTAACTGTAAGTCTACCACAACAACATTTTTGTGAATCTCACAGAGATCTACCTGCCTCTGCCTCCCAAGGGCTAGGATTAAATGCATATGCCACCATGCCCAGCCAGTCATGCACATCTTTTTATCTTACACAAATAGCAAAGGGTATATGCAATAATTATCAGATGCATGTATGCTATTTTGCATGTGGCTAATACTTAAAAAAATACTCCAAGCCCAGTGGTCCCAGTAGGAAGTGAATGAGGTATGAAGTGTGTAGTGGAAAACTCATTCAGTCAAATATTTTTCTACTTATTTTGTTTAATTTTCTCTTTTAAAAAAAAATCTGTAGAACAAGGAGCATCACTGCCTCACATGATGAGATTGACTGAACATCATGCCTGGCACGTACCTTGTGCTGTAATTTGGATCTGGAAGTACCCCCTTGGCTCATGTGTTATGAGCTTTGTGCCCAGCTTGGTGCTGTTGGGAGTTGTTGGAAACCTGAAGAAATGAGCCCAGTAGGAGGGCTTCAGTTATTTGGGGGCATACCCTTGAAAGGGACAGTGGAACCATAGCCCATTCCTCCCTCCCTCCCTCCCTCCCCCCCTTCCTTTCCCTTTCTCTTCATAAGCTGAGTCCTCTTAATCATGTCACCTCTTTCTGCCATGACATGCTACTTAGACCCAAACAACTGGGCCAACCAACCGTGGAATGAAATGTCCAAAACTGCGAACTAAAATAAAGCCTTTTTCATTATAAGTTGATTATCTCAGATGTAGTAATAGAACACTAACACACCGTGTGCCCAATATATGTGAGTCTCAAGAAGTTAATGCTATTGCCAGGTATTATTTTAAGTGCTTGACACATACCAATTTATTCATAAGTGTAGGTCAGTGAAGGTGCTTTTATCATTCCTGTTTTACAAGAGAAACAAAATGACTTCCCAAGGTCAGACACCTGCTAGGTCATGGAGCCAGATTGAGAACTCAAGCAGCTGGCTCTTGAAATCCATATTATTCACACATATTTGAGAATCTGATGCTTCTTAGCATTGTTTCAAGTTCTAGGCTCCGAGTATTTACAGCTAGAGGCAACAAGACCTAGCACAGGTTTCATCAGTTTAATTGTCTCTAGTGGGGACCCTTGGTTGTTTTAACACTTGGTCCTGGCCTGAGAGGGCTCTGTGAGTAGAAAGACGGAAGTCAAGGCAGGCAAGATGCCTCAACAGTTAAAGGCATCTGCCACTCAGCCCTTGAGTTTGAACCCTCAGGCCCACATGGTAAAAAGGGAGAAAAGACTCCCACAAGTTGTCCTCTGACCTCCACACCCTGCCTTAGCACATAGGTATGTACACACACACACACACACACACACACACTAAGTGTGATTTTTTTAAAAAGAAAGATTAGAGTCAAAAGTAAATCTGCAACAGAGGCCACTCATTTAGTTTTCCCCTATTTACCCCTTTCCCATCTTTATGCAAGGTTGACATCCTGAAATAGGCTTATATTCAGAAGAAATCAGGAATATGCTAAGTGCCAATGATGAAGATTGTAGGCTTGGGTCCATTGAGTTGTTTTGGGGGCAGTAAAAGAAAGCAGTCAGAGTAGGTGCAAGTGGACCCAGGCCTGAGATGTACATAGACCATCAGTCTGAGGCTGAGGATTATACATGGCACTCCTGTCATTATCCAAGTCATGGGAGCAAAGTAGGTGAGCAGAAAGACAGAGGGGTTTTTAAGTACACACCTGTACCATGCCTGTGATTAAAAGTGCCTGATAGGATACAGCCTGAGGGAATGCAGATGGCTGCCTAGATTGTAAGGAATGATTAGAGAAACAAAAAAGGAGAGTAATGAAGGGATTGTGACCCAGAAGGTTAAGCCTCAGATAGACAGGTAGCAAAGGGTCAGTAACAAGAACAAGGGGCCTTTAGAGAAAGGGTAGTTCATTGAGAAGGCCTGGGAAACCTTTGACACATAGCTGCTTGGTCAGTCACCAGAAATTGAAGAATAGTTATGTTTGGCTAAGAGCAGAAGTCTGTGAATAAGGCCAGAAGTTCTTAAAGCCTTCCTCAGGCATTGAAGAAGCCTAGAATTCAGGCCTTGTCAGCCTCCTGGAGACACTGGGCAGGATTGAGGGGGGAAGTGCTGGGGAATCTGTTGCAGTCACATTAAGAGACCGCTAATCCAAGGGAAAGGGTAGATGATGGAATGGAGAGACATGGAGGACATGGAAGAAAACATAAAGCAAAACATGACTTGAAAACCAGAACATGACTTTTAAGAAGGCAAGGCAAATTGTCATGATATGAGTGTGCACATACACCCAGCATGAATCCAAAGGAAACTCTCCAAAGGGTTCCGAAGACAAACAGCCCTGTATAAAAGTACATGCCTACTTAATCACACAAGTCTCTCTGGTTGCTTTAAAATGAAGGCAGCAAAACTGTATTGGGTGTACTGTGCCAACGGTGTGTCAAAAGTTTGACTACACTCCCCCCTATGCCACTGCTCCCCCAAGAAAGCCTGCACCAAAAGTTAGGGTTCAAAGCCTATATAGAAAGTGACCAAAAGAAAAGATCCCACCTTCTTCAAAGCATGTTATGAATAACGTAATGCCTTAAAGAGTTTAAGGGCGTAGAGCCTCATTTTGAAAGCATTATACAAAATACTTCCCCAAAGGCCTGCCATGAACCTTTCACCATGCTGACCCCTGGGTGGGTAAAAGAACACAGTGAAAGAAAAGCTGGATGGGATCCCTGACCTGCTGAGCACACTGTTCACTAATGTGTGCAACTGATCAATTCTGTGAGTGATAAGCGCAGTAAAGGGAATGACTGGGTGCCAGGAAGGAGAATATTTGCATCAGATAAGGCAGCCTATGAGGGGTGGTGTTTGACCTGGAACCTGACAGCTAAAGAGCAGAGAGCCAGAAAATGGAAGGAATGTTCGAGATGAATGCAGAGCTTGGTGGGTTTGGGGAACTTCTGGGAATCTGAATGAGGTCTAGGTAAGGGGGAGAGGTTGAAGGATGGGCTAGAGTCAGCCCACTTGACTCCTTTGAGGCTGAGTGAAGGAGCACTTCAACATGCAATAGAAAAGCCAGATATAGTGGTGCATGCCTTTAATTTAGGCACTCAGGAGACAGAGGCTGGTCCAGCTTGATCTACATATCGAGTTTCTAGGCCAGCTGGGCTACAGGGAGACCCTCTCTCAAAAAACCAAAAATAAAGTGCATGGCAAGCTACAGTTTAGGGACTGACACAATCCACTTTGTTTAAAGGCTTTGCTGGCTGCTAAGCAGATACTGGGTTAGAGGGGCGTAGCAGCGGAGTGGTGAGACCAGAGAGAAAGCTGTGCCTACTGTATGACACAACACAAAGGAAGAAGTGACTGATTCCAATAGATGAAGCCAAGCCTGGGTTGTAATAGTCCATACCAAGTAGGCATGACTCCTCCATTTACCTCCTTCCTTTTTAGGGAAGGAAAAAAAAAAGAATAAATTTAGTATAAGCCAGGATCTAAAAGGACTGGAGAGACCATTTTAATCAGTTCAGATTCCTGTCTTCTACTCCAGCTCCCCCTTGTCTTTCCATAATTTTTATAGTGTTCGACCAAGCCACAGGAACAGAATGATCTGGAACTTTATCTTCTTGTACCTCCTGAAGCTCAGTTCAGAAAGCAGTTAATGGACTCTATTAAAATGCCACACAGAAAAGCAGTCAATTGTTCAGGAGTCAGGAATAGTAAGGGGCAGAATGTGCTCATCCTAAGAGGTAGAGGTAGGTGGTTGGCCTGGGTTTCCTTATTTCTCTCTCTCTTTTTTCTCTCTCTCTTTCTCTACCTCCCTCCCTCCCCCTCTCTCCCTCCCTCCCTCCCTCACCAGGTAACCTGGAACCATGTAGACCAGGTTGGCCTCAGTTTCACAGAGATCCATCTGCCTCTGCCTCCCAAGTAAGTGCTCTGATTAAAGAAGGGTGCCGCCACGCCTGGTGCTCTTGTTTCTTTCTTGTGAGGGAGAAAGAGGCCACAGTGGCTCCTTGTAGTTTCATATCATATAGTGCTTCAGCTCTGCTCACCCTTTTCATGTTAGCTTAGACTCCTAGTTTATCACTTGCTTTTTAAAGATTTTACTGTTTTTACTTTATTTTATGTGTGAATATATTACCTCTACATGTGTAAGTACATCTGTGTGGTGCAGTGCTAGCAGAGGTCAGAAGAGGACATTGGATCCCCTGGAACTGGAGTTACAGATGGCTGTGAGCCCCCACGTGGGTGCTGGGAACTGAACCCAAGTCCTCTGCAAGAGCAGCCAGTGCTCTTAACCACTGAGCCACCTCCTCAGTCCCTTCTTTTTAAAAAATATTTTTTTATTTTTATTCCTAGTTTTATCACTTATGCTTGTCATATTGTGATTGAGGCAGAGAATAGCAAGAAACAGTGTAGAACAACCCCAAGAGCTGTCTGTCTGCTTAGTGCTACTGACAAGTTGTGAGTTAGGTTACAGATTTATTGAACATTGAACAGTACTTCATTCATTCAACAAATATTGATTGGCTGGCTAGCTGGGGCTGCTTATCTTCCTTGAGTAGTGGAAGAGGAACCTACTAGCTCATAGTTGGAGGATGGTGTGAATGGTACTTTACTGTGCTGCTCTGTGCCTGGGGGCAGGGGTAGGGGCCACACCTGTTTTCACTCCTACTTTGTTGGGAAAGGCTTCCTGGAAGAAGTGAAGTCCACACTGAAACCTGGGGACAAGCTAGCAGGGATGGCTCCTTCAGGGACATGGCCTGTGGAGCTGGATAGCCATGTGGTTATTTTAGTATTTTCACTTGAAGCCATTTTGCTGATTACAGGGTGCTGACAGTGTATTTTGGGGGTGTCTTTTAAGTAAAAAGTAATCTCATTTGAGCCAGGCGTGGTGGCACATGCCTTTAATCCCAGCACTCGTAGGCAGAGGCAAGGTGGATCTCTGTGAGTTCGAGGCCAGCCTGGTCTCCATTAGGGAATCCAGGCCAGCTGCGGCTACAGACCAAGCGTGGTGGTGCACACCTATAGTCCCAGCACTTGGGAGGCAGAGGCAGGCAGATCTCTGTGAGTTCAAGCCCAGCCTGGTCTACATAGTGAGTTCCAGGACAGCTGGGGCTACAGGAAGACCGTCTCAAAAAAAAAAAAAAAACAAAACTCATTTGGTAATTTTCAGTTTATGATCCCATGATCACCATCACTCCACCAAATTTGGGTTACTAATTCTAAGGTCTGCATAATTTATGATATACTGAAAAATTTTGAAACTGCTGAACTGAAAGGAAGAAGAGAGTGGTTGTCTGTGATTTTAGTCCCAAGCGAATATGAGTCCGTGTGTGATCTGAGCCAAGATACACAACCTCTCTGTCTTAGTGGGTTCTCCTGGAAACACGTCTTAGAAAAATATTCCTCATCTGTTCTTCTTCATAAAGAAGTTTCAGGAATAACTCCCAACATTTGGGAAAACATACATATCCTTTTGTAAGAACGACATGGAACAGTTTGCCTGAGGCATGTGGTACCATAAGGACACCTTTGGCAGATGAGACCAAAGTGCCTGAGACCAAAGTGCCTGTGGACTGTCAATTACCAGTGGCAGAGGAGCCTGTGGTGGGTGGGGAGACATATATTCTGGAGATGGAGTTTAATGAGATAGACATTCACCATGCAGGTAAGTGGTTCTGTGTACAAATGAGGCAAGTGAGAAAAGGGCAAAGTAATGAACCAGGGCTCTGACGTAACAGGCCCCCATGTTTACTCTAGGCCTTTGGAGTCACTGTGGGGTTCTTTTTCATTAGCACATATGAGTTTAAAAGTGCTAATTTGTTGGCCAGATTCTTCCAGACAAGGCTGAAGCAGGAAAGGTGTGCTGTGGATGCTGGCAGTGCTTCTAGCACTGTCCAATCTGATTCCTACATCACGTGGTGTCTTCCAACTCACCCACTTGGATTTTTGGTCCCTCTGTCTGGCTTAGAAGCAGCTCAAGGAAGAAAAATGGGGATTAGGAGCCTGTGTTGCAGTCAAATGTTCAGATGGGTTTCAGGAATCTCATACCCAGCTGCCCTGATCCTCTGAGGTGACAGGTGGCTGGCCACCATGACTTTAGAGGGCAGTGCTGAGGCTGTCTCTGCCTGTTGATGATCCTTAGAAAGATGAAATGACCCCATGTGCCTCATGCACATGGTTTGTTCTTCTTGCCCACCCATAGCCTGTGACACCCGCAACCCGTGGCTGTCTCTAGGTGTGTCCAGGAAGGGGGACTGAGAAAAGAAAAGACCTGATCTCAGAGGCTAAGCCACAGTACAGAAAGGACAGAGCCAACACTTGTGGTTTAGGCAAAAATGAGGAAGTTATTAAATGCCACAAAGGTTTTCTGAAAGGTCAGGCCTGGCTAGGATTGTTTCCTCCCAAAAGAGGACATTAAGGGGAGACCTGGAAAGGAAAAGCCCAATCCCTTGTAGAAGAGTGGATAATACCAGTGGCTGGTGTTAGAGTGTGCTTGCTCTCTTTCTTTTTTACTTTTAAAATTACATTTATTTGTAAACGGGAGCAAAGGAGAATTTGTGTAAGTTGGTTCTCTCTTCCAAGTGGGTCTCAAGGATTGAACTCAGGTCACCAAACTTACCAGCACCTTTACCTGCTAAGCCATCTTGCCGACTGTTGGAGTAGACTTTGTACATTCATGAAATCTTTACATTTGGGTGTTGGATAAGGAGATGCCTTTGACTCCACTTTCTTCTTAATTTTAAGCCAAATTGCTATCTGGTTGGTACCTCTAGGGTTTTGTGAAGATTGCATGATAAATTCTGCAGAAGGTTTTTGCCTATTAATGCTCACTGTCTAAGGTTTTCTATTCTTTTTTTTTTAAAAAAATTATTTTAGCCGGGTATGGTGGCACATGCCTTTAATCCCAGCACTTGGGAGGCAGAGGCAGACAGATCTTTGTGAGTTTGAGGCCAGCCTGGTCTACATAGTGAGTTCTAGGGCAACTGGGGCTACAGGGAGACCCTGTCTCAAAAAGACAAAAAAGAAAAATATATTATTTTGTGTGTATGAGTATATTCCCTGCATTAATGCAAATGCACCTGTGTCATACAGTGGCCATGGAAGTGATAAGAGGACATTAGATCCCCTGGAACTGGAGTTACAAATGGTTGTTAGATGCCATGTGGGTGTTGGGTGGTTTGATTCCCAGCACCTGCATAGCAGCTACACAATTTTCAAACCCTGCTCAGGCCATAGCAAGCACTAAGGTATAGAGAAAATACTGCCCCAGTAATGGAAACAGTCACCTCTGCAGCACCCTAAAATCAAAACAATCTTTTTATTTACCTTGGGATTTAAGGAAGAGGCTCTTTCACATCCATTCTATACACTAGGAAATAGGAGACCAGATGGACAGGCTTATTCTTAACAGCTGCTCATTAATCCTTCTCCTTTGACCAAAGCACATGCAAGATACGGGTACAGCCTCAATGCGCCACAGCAGTTGGATCTTAGAGGCTTAGAAATACCCTTGAAGACAAACTGCCAACACCACTTACAGGATGATAAATCCCCTTCCAGGACTCGAGAGATGGCTCAGTGGGTAAAAACACTTGTTCACAGCCTGACAACCCGAGTTTGATTCCTGGAACCCATGTAAAGGCTGGATACAGTGGTGTATATGTGTGATCCCAACACTCCTGTGAGGGAGATGAGAGGCAGAGATGGGAGAATCTTCTGGAAGCTCCTGGGCTAGCTAGCCTGGAATATACAGCTCAGCAGAAACAAGAGAGACCCTGCCTCAAAAATGTGGGAGGAGAGATTGATGCCCCAAGGTTGCCCATTGACCACTTGTGCACCAGAGCATGTCCATACCCACACTCTCACATGCACACCCACACTCTCACATGCACACCCACACTCTCACATACACACCCACACTCTCACATACACACCCACACTCTCACATGCACATCACACACAGTAATACTAACAATAAGCTTTTAAAATCCACTTCAGAGTTGGAAGCAGGGAGTCTGATAAAGAAAAGACACCGAGAGTATGGAATCTGGTCCCAAGACTCCTAAGAAGGAGCATGTTCATTCCCATAGTGGGATGCATTGGCAATGTGGGGCTTGAAATATTTCTCTGGCTTCCTGGAGTGTGGAGGGGAGGAGGTATGGGAATGGTGTTAGGGCCTGGGAGTAGGAGGCTGGATTTAAATGATGGCACAGAAGCCTTGCCTCCCAATGCAGTGGCATCTAAACAATCTGAAGTAGTTCGAGCTCAAGAGTTGGCATGTGCCTCTGAGTGCCCACCCACTGAACAGAGCAAGGGGCTGTGACACTTTGAGATCCAGTGCCATGCAGCGAGCTGAGAAACCAACCAGTTCAAATTTTCATTCACCTTCCTGCACTGAATTATAATAGTCAAACTGAGGCTGGGGGTGTGCTCAGTAGTAGAACATTTGTCTAGTGCTTACAAGCCCTGGGCTCAACCCCTGAAGACTACAAATCTGGCTTTGTGCATGTCAGGCAAGTGTTCTGCCACTGAACTACATCCAAAATCCTGTGTTAATGCATCTTTGATAGAAAAATCTTCATTTTCGAAGACTAGATAATATACTTGATTGGCCACAAAAACCTAGACAGGAAAGGTAGAAGACCCTCAGTAATGAGAAAATGTAGAAGACCTCAGTAATGGATTTGCCTTCTTTAGGGCAGAGAACTTTGTTGGGGCAAGTATGGTTCTTGTACCTAGCTTCGCTGCTTTATCTGCCTCCAGTCTGTTTTCGTGTGTTTTCCCAGTGAGATTCCTCTGTGCTCCTCACTCTGAAACCTATTATGCTCAGCTTCTTATTTTCTTATTTTTAACAGAGATGTGTATGCAGACCCAGGCCATGCAGATCCAAGTGCCTCTAACTCCTTCAACCCAGAGCAGCTCACCTCTGGCCCCCAGCACAGGAAAGCAACGTGGTCAGGAGGGGTGAAACTTCGGCTGAAGCAGAGGTAAGACATATGGAGATCAGCGCTGAGCAGTGCAGAAAAAGGCTTGTCTGCTCAAAAGAGAATTGGAGGCCAGGATGGTTCAAGACAGGCTGGTAGGAAAGGAAAGGAGCACAACAAAGAGGCCACATAAGTCAAAGTTCAGAAGGACGACTTTGTTTGCTTTTGGTGCTAGGGATTGAACCCAAGGTTCCTGATAGGCAAGTGCTGTACCATAAAGCTATATCCCTACATCCCTAGCTCCTGGGGATTCAAGATAGGATTTCACTGTGTTCAGGCTGGCCTTGAATTCACTGTGTCACCCAGACTAACATTGAACTTGCAAACCTCAAACCTTCTGCCTCCACCTTACCTAGTGTCAGGATTACAGGCATGCCTCAAACTAGTCTCTCTGTTTCTCTGTCTCTCTGTCTCTGTCTCTCTCGCTCTTTCTCTCTCCCTCTGTCTCTGCCTCTCACTTTCTCCCTGTCTCTCTCTCTCTCTCTCTCTCTCTCTCTCTCTCCCTCCCTCTCTTTCCTCTCTCTTTCTCTTTCCCGCTCTCTTTCCTTTTTTTATTTCTTTTGAGCTTAGGCAGCCCTGGAATTTGTTATATAGTCCAGGCTACCCTTAATCTCACAACTCTTTTGTCTTAGCCTCCTGAGTGCAGAAATTTCAGATGTGTGTCACTATACCTGACAAGGGTGAAAAAAAACTTTAAAAAGATTTATTATTTTATGTGTGTGAGTGTTTTTCTGCATGTGCACCACATACATGCCTGATGCCCATATAAGCTGGAAGAGAGTGTCATATCCATTGAAACTAGAGTGACAGGCAGTTGTGAGTTGCCATGTGGGTGCTAGAAACCAAACCCAGGTCCTCTGGAAGAGAAGTGAGTGCTCTTAACCACTGAGTCATCTCTCTTGCCCCAGGAGATATATAACACAGGGGAGCTGTGCAGTCGAACAACCTTGAATTCAGACCTCAGCTCTGCCACCTGTTGTGTAACTGTAGGCATGTTGCTTGCATTTCTCCATTCCACTTTACAGAGTGCATTGCTGAAAGGACTGAAAAGTTGACACACACAAAGCACTTAGGATTCTGCTCACATGTCAACCAGTGATGGTTATCATTCTACCAATTGTCCTCATTTCAGTTTGGGATGTTGTTTTGTCCACATGATGACCTGCAGGATCAATAAAGTAAACATTGGAAATTTGCACACTGGGATTATCCATGTTTAAGATACGCATATGTGTATAAAATATGTTATATATAGTAAAACAACAGACATATTTGATATTTGCATTAAGTTCTTTATAATATTCCATTTGAAGAAAAAAATTCAAAAACAATTTGAATGTGCTGAAGGTCTAGAGAAGCCAGATGCCTGGCCGCTGGGGGTGGTCAGGTGGGGCTCAGGTTGGACTCAGAAGAAACCAGTACAGGGTTGCTCTTGGCAACAGGCGAAGGGGCAGACGGTCTGTTCCCTTTGGCTTTGTATCTTCACAGTGTAGAGACCTCACTTCCCTAACAGGTATCTGCAGGGCTATGTAGGTAAATCTTGTACCACTGCCAAGCCTCAGGGCCCGGAAGTTGTTTGGATGTTGCTGCTCTAACCTGGGAAGAAAAGATCCAAGACTCCAAGTGAAGCCAGGCCTGATGGCAAGAGCTGAGACAGATTTGAGATGAATGAGAATTAATAATAGATGAGAGTAGAGAAAAGGAGAGGAAAAATTCAAGAGTGGGTTCCAGGGACGCTGCTATTTGGGGATATTGGTAGGAGTGTTGGCCAATGCTGGGAAAACAGGAAGAGCAGAGCCTGTCTGCTGGTGAAGAGTATGAATTCCTCAGAGCTTGGTGTGTCAAATAATTAAAATATTTTGTAGGGCCGAAGAGATAGCTCAGTCAATAGAGTGCTAGAGGACCCGTGTTTGGTCTCTGAAACCTGTGTAAAAACCCAGGCATGGTTGTGGAGACCTAAAATCCAAGAGTTGGGGAGATAGGCATGAGGATATCTAGGGCTTGCTGGCCAGCCAGCCTACCTGTGCCTGTGCAATGACACATGAGGTTGTTCTCTGGTCTCTATACTCATACATGTGCATGTGAATACACATACAAAATATTGTGCAAAGCAATCCCTAAAAAGTTGAATGAAACAAATGAACTTAAATGTCTCTATTTGGTAGCCTAACCATAAAGAAACTGCCTTCTAAACTAGACAGGGATGCTGGGCAGTGGGGTGCATGCTGTAATTCTAGCTCCTTGTGGAGTTCATGACCAGCCTGGAAATATAGCAAGACCTTTTCCTAAACAAGAACAAGCAGAAAACTAGTCAGAGTTGTCACATTCAGCATGGTCAAAACTGGCCAACAGTGCTGTCTATATGAAGGAAGAATGGAAGGGAGAAAGTGGGTACATGATTTCCTTCTTAAAAAGTCCTAAGCTTTAGGCTGGAAACAGCTCAGTTAGTAGAGTGTTTGCCTAGCATGATGGAAGTCTTGGGTTCAGTTTCCAGCACTGCATAAACTGCACATGGTGGTCATGTCGCCTGTAGTCAGGAAGCAGAGAGATGGATGCATGTGCTCAGCTCGCTTTCTCCTTTTGTCCTTTTTATTCAGTCTAGGATCCCAGACCATGGTTTGGTCTATTCATATTCAGGGTAGGTCTTCCCTCCTTAGCTATACCTCTCTGGAAACCCCTCACAGGCATGACCAGAGCTGTGTCTCCTAGGTGATTGTAAATCTAGTCATGGTGACAGTGAGGAGGGACTGAACAGAACACTTGGAGTTGTTCTCAGCCCATTATCTTCAGATCCTAATCCCTATTCTAGCTTTGATTTTTTGAGACAGGGTCTCCCTGTAGCCCCAGCTGTCCTGGAACTCACTATGTAGACCAGGCTGTCCTTGAACTCACAGAGATCCACCTGCCTCTGACTCTGGAGTGTTGGGATTAAAGGCGTGCACCACACCCGGCTGCTTTGATTATTTTAAAATCATTTTTTAGGCTCATAAAAGTAGTACTAGAGATTTCCCAAACACCTGCCATCCAACTTTTCCTAATGTTAGTACCTTTTATGACATAGTAAAAGTATCAAACTAAGAAATTAGCACTAGTAATAGATAATACTACAGACTTTACGACTCTAGAAAACTGAAGACTTTACAGATTAACCATTTTCTCTTCCTTATAAACCTTTTCTGTTTAGGAGGGCTACATTATGGTTTTCACATTTCTTTAGGTTTCTCTGATCTGCGACATTTCTTAGTCTTTCCTTGGCTTTTATGACTGACATTTTTATTGTTATTTTTTCATTTATTTATTGATTGATCTTTTTTTTTGAGACAGGGTCTCCCAGCTGGCCTGGAACTCACTATGTAGAACAGGTTGGCCTTGAACTCACAGAGATCTGCCTGCCTTTGCCTCCAGAGTGCTGGGATTAAAGACGTGTGCCACCATGCCCCTTGACTGACAGTTAAAAAAATTATTTATTTATTTGGGGGGAGTACCAGTGTGCGTAAGTGGAAGTCAGAGGACAACTTGAAGGAGTTGGCTGTCCCCTTTCAACATGTGGGTCCTAGAGATCAAGCTCCTTTGTCAGACTTGACAGCAGATGCCTTTACCCATTGAGCCATCTTGTCAGCCCTGATGTATTGCCAGTATCCCTTCAGGTCAATGGTTGCTGGTTTTGTTTCATTTTGTTTGCCACTATTAGGTTTGAACCCAGGACATCATGTACGTAGGTCAAGCTTTCTGCCATTGAGTACATCCCCAGTGGTGATCTTGACATTTTTTAAAAGAAACACCCACTTATTTTGTAAAATGCCTTCAATTTGGAGATATCTAATGCTTTCTCTCATGGTGAAATTGAGGCTTAGGCATTTTTGGTAGGAATACCACTCAAGTGTGTGTGTCTTTCCTAGTGTATCACATAAGGGTTTTTGTGATACTGATGTTTCATTCCTGCAGACACTAACTTTGGTTATGGTGAAGTAGCTATGCTTCTCACTGCAAGGGTGCTGTTTGTCCTTTTGTTATTCCTAAGTACTTGAGCAGAACTTGGAGGCTATGCAAATGGCCTGTTTCTCTTCAGGCCTTCTTCATTAACTTGGACATCTGTTGATATTGTCTGTGACAACTCTACCTAGAACCATTCCATATTTCCTCCATTCTAGTTATTCATCAGAATTCTTCTGTAGGAAAGAACAGTTTCTTCTCTCCCTTTATTTATCTAGTGATTGACTTATAGCAGTGAGGACTTCCTATTTATTTTATCCTGAGGGTTGTAATCCCACACTCTTGTCATTTATGCTGTTGCTTCAGATTGTCCGAGTCTTGGCCATTGGAAACGATTTCAGGCTAGCTCTGGTCTGAATCCTAGTCTGAAATATATAAAGAGTTGAGGTGCTTCAGCCTCTTTTTCTTACTGGTACAGAAACAAACAGTGATGTGCTTGCCATCTGTAGAGTCCTACACGTCAGTAGTGAGCATGTCACCAAGACCTTTGCTGTGATTTTTGAAACTGGAAACTATTAGGGTCAGTTCATGAACCAAATACAAGTTACCAGAACTATATGTCGCTACTTCTTTATTTAGAAAATAACCATCAAGCATTTTTCTCATTGTTTATAGCAGGAAAGAAGGAAGGAAGGGGGGCTGGAGAGATGGCTCAGCGGTTAAGAATACTGGGTGTTCTTGCAGAAGACCTGGATTCGAATCCCAGCACCCACATGGCAGCTGACAACTGTTCATAACTCTAGTTCCAGGGGATCTGACAGTCTCTTCTGTCCTCCGCGGGCATTGCACGACACGGGTGTACTTACC
>NW_008347125.1:3693588-3706100 GCF_000622305.1 Nannospalax galili
TTTCATTGCAGTTTTAACATATTCAGTAACACACTCCAGAGCAAGAGTACATCTCTTTCACAAGTGGCTGTACAATATTGAACTGAAAATAAGCCCTGTAAAACATAAAATTGAATGAGTTGGTTTTAACCTTTAAAAATCTGTATTTCATTTTAAAATATACTGTTTCATACAGAAAAATTCATTTTTAGTGCTACTAACACTTAGATGTTTGCACATGTGTCTCTAATCTCTTTGTATTTGATTATTACTAGTCACTATCAGTTACTTTCTGAGATCCACCTGAGCATGGATATAAAATCATCAGGTAGATTTCAATGGTAATGTGTTTCACCTCTACTAATTAACATGGAGTGAATTTTTATACTTCTTCCTCAAATATAACTAATTTTTTTATTTGTTATTTTGTGTTTATTTCATACAGAACATCCCAAACAGAATTGTTCATCTATATATCCACATCCCAAATGGCACCCTCCCATAGCCCCCCCACTCCCCTACTCCCCGCACTGGAGCCCATATACTCTGTAATCCCTGTTGCTGTCCACCGTGTTGTCGGCGCCCCCAGTCATTCTCCAGTGCTTGTCCATCCACAGAATCTAGTCAGCCTATCTAGAGTTCCTTGTTTCAGGATGATCCGCTGTTCCTCATCTAGTAGCAATCATTTGCCACTATTCCTTTAGATAAGATTGGGGTCTGCTGTTCTTTTTCCCAGTTCTATGCTGGGTTACTGTCTGGGAGTCTCTTGGGCCACCCTGGCCAACAACTCAAAAGAAGGTATCTCCTGTCTGGTGGTGTTTCTTGTTATGTAGCCTTTAGCTATACACATGAACTCTTAAAGAATTATATTGAACCCTTTACTCTTTGGTTATACTTTCCTTTTGGGTGTTTAAGACCATACAGTTGGTCCAGATAAACCAGTTTATTTTTACTCTTTTTTTTTGTTTTTGGTCTTTTTGAGACAGGGTCTCTCTCTAGCCCTAGCTGTCTTGGAACTCACTGTGTAGACCAGGCTGGCCTTGAATTCACCGAGATCTGCCTACCTCTGTTTCCTGAGTGCGTGGCGCCACCACGCCTGGGCCATTTTTACTCTTTAGGTCATTGGAGGATCTGTTCCTCAGGGGTCACATGGGCTTGGGAGGAGCCCCTGGCTCCTTTCTTTTACCAGTTCCATCTATGTGAAGATAAGTCAAAGGTCCTGCTCTACCCTGGCTGGCTTCACTTGGAAGGAAGGGAGGGAGGGCAAAGCAAATCAAAGCAAAGCAAAAGAAGATACCTCCTCCCCCTCCCAGAGTACAGGGGCTAGCCTGAGCTACATAATGAGTCTGTGTTGACTGGAGGTGGGGAAATGAGAATGAGAGAAAAAAATAAGAATGAATGAGGAACTGTTTGTTTGTTTGAAGTAGGGTCTCACTATGTATCCCAGACTAGCCTGGAACTTTGAGTCCTCCTGCTTTTACCTCTCTAGTGCTGTGATTTCAAGTGTAAGTCACCACACCCAGTGGGGGTGGGGGAAAGAGAATTTTTATGATCTCACTATCTTGGCCGAAACCTCTCCCTGAAAATCTATGAAACCCTAGATTAGAGGAGTTCAATGAGTTGATAGAAGAGAAAAGATTTCCACTCCAGTGCCTTCCTCTCATTCCTTCCTCACTTATTACCAGTCACCATGGACATTAGAATAACTATGGGACCTGTGACTAAGCATTTTCCTATAATGATCAAACTTGTGCTCTGTAAAGTACATTAAAGTGAATGAATAAGAAGCAGCTCAGAGCTGGGCTCTTAACTGTACCCCTCAACAGAGCATCAAGGTTAGTTGTTCTTCTGGTAGTAAATTCTGGAAGCAAATTCTGTCTCCAGCTGCTTTCTTGCTGCTCTCCAAATTGTGTGTCTCAAGGAAGCCCTGGTCAGATGTCACAGGAGCCGCCACTTCTGTGACCTCCTGAGGTGCAGAGCTAAAGCCGGGAGCACACTTTCACAAACAATGACAACCTTCCCTTCTCAGTCTGCTGCATCTTAGCAGCAGTTCCTTTTTTCCCTCCTCCTCTTGCCCACAAAGTAGAAGTTTGGCGTTTCAAAGCTGTGTGCTATTATCCAAGATACTGGTTTTTCTCAGGAAAAGTAAGTACTAAGGGTCACCTTTTCCTCTTCCCTCTTAGAGCAGAAATTGAATTTTAATTGGCCTACTTGCAGAGTTAACTGGGAATGAGTCCTTCGCACTTGGAACTGAGCTTGGTGAGTTCTAGGCAGTTCAGGCCCCTTTACTTCAGGCACCAGGAATTGTGAGGGAGCCTGCCAGCTTGGGTGGAGAAGAAGCCACAGTAGGGTGAAATGGCTTTCTGCCTGGCTCCTGAATTTGATGCCAGAGTGGCCAGAGGATTGCTTTTTAGGGTGTTTTGTTTGCTGCAAGGTAAATTCACAATGTTGGATGAAATTCAGAATCTTCATTGCAGTGTTCTTAACTCAGGAGCCTTTCTCAGATGACTTTTGTGATAGTGTATTGTATCTGGAGTTTTGTTTTCTTTCTTTTCCTTCTTCCTTCCTTTTTGTGGACATTGCTTGTGGGCAGGTAGGTGGTTGGATGTGTGTGAGGGTAGCTGTTTTTTTGAGACAGTCTTCACTCTGTAGCTCAGGATGATCTGGAACTCACTATGAAGTCCTTGGGTACAGTCATCCCAAAACAGATGCATCAACAGAATACTGGATCATTTGCAATGTTCAATGAGAATTCAGAGAAACAGACTGAAACTTGACATGTACCTGTTTAGGAACATCAGTCTCTCCTGTGTATAGTATTGGCTGCCCAGTTTCTCCAGGCTTATCTACCTAGACTGGCTTTTTGTCTCATTCAAATTTGCTAGTGCTTTCTGTTCCTCCTTCTGGTTCCCAATTTCCCTAGGGCGTTTCTGAGTGACTGTTCCTCATGGGATGACTGCACCCAAGCACTGGTTGCCAAGTTTCTCTTGTGGTCCTTGCCAGCATGCATATGAAGGAAAGGAAGATTTTACATTTTTTCTAACCTCCATTTGTTCTTTCTCTGGTGTCCTTCCTTTCCTTTTATAAACCCATGTTTCTGGCCTTTATAACTTTTCTCCTTTCTAAAGAACAATTTTTACTTTTCTGAAAGAGACTTTATCTCTTTTTTACTCTATTTGTTAGAATGGTCTTACTGTATAGTCCAGGCTGGCCTCAAACTCACAATCTTCTGACCTCCATCTCCCAAGAATTGGCATTTCAGGTGTATAGCACCACACTTGGCTCTTCCTGCCTCCACCTTCCAAGTTCTGGAATGACAGGTATGTGCCACCATGTCCAGCTTCTCCTTCACTCTTGAAGGATGATTCTACTAACCATTATAGAACTCTAGATTAATAATTCTTTTCCTCTCAAATCTTTTTTTATTAAATGTTTTTAGCTAACATACAAAATCACAGAATTCATAGGACACTTTCCTAGGTATCTGTCATTACACTTGGCTCATAGTCACCTGTCCCAGTGTTTGCCCTCTCTTCTTGATCCACTCTCTTCTTGTTCACATGGTTTCTGAGATGGTCAGAGTGTTTCTTACCTTTGCTGTCCCTTGAGTGAGCTGTTTTTTACTCTAAGCTTCTCTCAGGCTTCTATTTTTTATATTAATTTTTATAAACAATTTTAATTGTTTATTTACTTTTATGTGTATGAGTGTTTTGCCTGCGTGTATATAAGTGCGCTCAACATCATGCAGTACCCACACAGACCAGAAACTGGAGCTGGGATGGTTGTTAGCCACCCTGTGGGTGCTGGGAACTGAACCCCACTCCTCTGCAAAAGCAGCCAGTGCCCTTAACCGCTAAGCCATCTCGCCAGCCCCCTATTAATGTTTTAGAAAATCTATTCTTTCACAGTATCAAACATAATGCACTTTGATCATGTCACTCCCATTATCTGCTTTCTTACTCGCCCAAAAGTCCCCTCCTCCTGACAGTCTGTGGCCCTCTGCATTAAGTTAGGGTTGCTGCATGAACATAGATGAAGGGTTGGATTTTTTTAATGTTTGGTTTTATGTAGTTTAAAAATGATCTGCTTATGTGAAGTTTTCTGATACTTGTCCCATTTGTATTCACTGAGCCCCTGGACCTGTGTTTGCTGTCTGACATATATTCAGGGGGAACATTTCTTGAGTTCCATTTTTTCTTTCTACTCTGTTTTCCATGATGTGTGTGCCACTCCTTTTGTGGGTTTTGTGGTCCTTGGATTCTCTGTTCTGGTTTTGTCCTGTCCCCGCTCCCCCATTTTTTTCTCCTTGTAAGTTTTATAGGGTTCTTTTATGATGTCCACAGGTGCCAGGCATAGTGGAGCATGCCCAGCACTTGGGAAGCAGAGGCAGGTAGAGCTTTGTGAGTTCAAGGCCAGCCTGGTCTACATAAGCAAGTGCCAGACCATCTGGGGCTACAGGAAGCCCCTGTCTCAAAAAGACCAAAAAAAAAAAAAAAAAAAAAAAAAAAAAAAGATGTCCACAGGTTTAGGGTTCTTTGCTTGGCCAGGTCCAGCATGCTTATGTCAGGGAAGGGACACATGCAAAATCTTTATAGCTTCTGCCCAAATTTGATAAGATCCTGAATTGCTCTGGAAAATACAAGTCTATGTTTTTAACAAAGAAGGAAGGGAGGGAGCGAACCTGTGTATCCTCTCAATTTTAAGGAAAAGATCCAGCCCTCATTAAACTTTGAAGTTAATTTCATACATGAAAGGAAGCATTGAAGGAGTTCTCTGTTTGTGCATGACTTAACTCCAGCACAATTGAAAATGTGACCACGTCATTATCGTTCCCCTTATTCACAAACATTTGGATTCTGTTTTTTTTCCATATATAATCCTGATTCAAAAATTATGTCAGTAGGCTGGCTAGAACAATGGTTCATCAGTTAAGAACTCTAGCTGCTCTTGCAGAGAACTCAGGTTCAATTCCTGGCACCCACATGGTGGCAAACAACTATCTGTAAGTCTAGTTCCAGGAGCTCTGATGCCCTCTTCTGACCTCCGTGGGCATTGCACACATGTGGTACACTTACATAGATGAGGCAAAATACTCATACACATAAAATTAAATTAATTATTTAAAATCTTTTTTAAAATTGTGCCAATTGTGTTTAATTCAATGACTGCCTCCAGCGAAGCTTTTGCATAGAGGACAATAGGGTGTGGAAAAGAACAGTGAATGCAGCATGCAGGGTGATGTTGGAGAGCTCCCACTGACTTGAATATTTACTTTATTATGATGGGTATTTATTAATATGCCATTTAAATGGTATGCAAGAAAATTAATAACTACGTACGTTATAAAATCCCCTCCTGTATGTAGAGAGATCATAAAGCAGGTTTTTCAGGTTTCGTTTGGCATTCTTTGATCTGAAAGTGAATAAGAGATCATTCTTAGGAGTTTTATTATTCTTTCCTCAAGTGTCAGGTTCTGTGTTAGCCAGTGGCAGAACTCCTCCCTGTTGTAAAATGTATTAAGGAATGAAGGAACAGGAGCTGGTGTTCTAGAAGTGTCCTGTCTCTTCAGCTGCTCTGCCCCCACACCTAGACTATTCTTTTTATTTGGGTTCTAATTATTTTAAAACTTTATTTTAACAATTTTTCCAGTGTGATTTTTAAAGAATAGGTTATTCTTTTAACTGATGTTTACCTTTGTTTTCTTCTCTCTTCACTCTCTTATTGTGGCCTCTTCTCTTAGGAGGGAGGCCATGAAGTAGAGTAGAGGAAAACTCAGCCTCATGCATCAGATTGCTCTGGAAGGGAATTTAGCTTCTCTAGTGTTAAGAGGTTTGGGAGATGCTTGTTTTTGTTTAATGGAATAGTGTTTAAACAAAACTTACCAAAGGGTAAGGACACACACACACACACACACCCTCTACATTTGATTTAACAATGGAATTTAACATATTTTTGGCATTGTAAAAAGTTAGTTAGCTTGAATTTGAATGTTTTCTTTGGTATTTGGACTTCCTTAAACATATAGCCTGACAGTCTCTGGGTTTATGCCCTGAGGAGGAGGTTTCCAGCATGGTGGCAGTGAAGGCTCTCCACCCTCACTGCTGCAGGCTCCTGGTGGAGGGCAAGAACCAGACTTGTGTGCCTTACTGGACTGCTCCTACTTTGTCTGCCATTAGAAATCTTCTGGGAAAGGCCCCAGGAATCTTCTCCCAAAGAGGACACAGTCTTTCTCATTCTCTGCAGCTATCTGAGCTCTGAAATCCATAAGGATTTGTTTGTGGTAGCTGTACATGCCTGTTTGATGAGAAACCAGCATGGAAATCATTTTTCCTATCTAAGCTCTAGCGTATTCTATGCCCCAGAGAAATAGAAGGGAAGAAAATTCTGAAGTCATAGCATCTGAAAGAGTTGGTAGAACCAGGCCTCCTTCCTTCCTTCCTCTGAGAAAATAGTGCTTCTGTCCCAGTTCAGGATTGAGACAGAAATTAGTTACTAATGCTGTTCTATTGTAGCTGTGTTTGAAAGGCAATGAATGGCAAGACAAATGCTATTACAGATCATCGATACTGCAGTGCTGGCAGCAAGTTGTGCCATGACTTAGTGCAAGTACTGACTTGTGGGAAAGACAGCTGATATTCTGATTTCTGTGTGTGTCAGAGTTGGGGGGATGGATATTGAGAGAAAGAACATTTCAGTGTCACTCCCTGGTGACTGCGAGAACACCCACCCATTGCTAGCCCCTTTTATTGTAATCCTTTTGTGTGTCAATCCATTAAAACGTTTCTGAATGGGGGGGAGCAGAGAAATAAGCTACCCAGTAGAGAGGGTTATGGGGACCAGTGTGGAGTGATGTGGTCAATATGGTACAAGGAGAGGGTTTTACCTTTCCTCAGTTTTCAGTGTCTGTATGTTGGCAGGCTTCACTCTTCTGTGTCAGTCAGCAAAGCCAAAAGTCCCCAACATGTATTATGAGCATGTGATATTTAGAAAGAATGTTCTTTTCAGAAAGGACTGTGTTGCTATGAGGTTATATTACCCAGTACATACCTTCCCACTGACCCACCTTTTGTTGTTGCTTTGGTGCTTAGGATGGAACCCAGGGCCTTGTGCACACTAGGCCAGCTCCCTCTCTACCACCCAGCCACACACTCAGACCTTTATATTGGCTTGTGTTTATATAATGAAATACCGGGAAAAGATACATAAGAAATTAACCATTTGGGTTAATCGTAGTGAGGGGTGGAGAAATGGGATGAGGAGGGGCACAGAGGGCAAGACTACACATTGGGTTTTACTTATTTCTTACTCATGTGAATTGCCTATTTAAAAGAATACTTGCATAGTAGAAAATGGTAGTATTTGATCATTTTGGTTATAAGTGCATAGGTAGCCTTTATGTTATTGTGACTATATTTCCATGTGTCAACTTTTTTGTTGTTTTTGAGACAGGGTCTCCCTGTAGCCCCAGCTAGCTGAAATTCACTAGGTAAACCAGGCTGGCCTTGAACTCACAGAGATCCACCTGCCTCTGCCTCCCAAGTGCTGAGATTAAGGCATGTGCCACCACGCCCAGCTGTCGTATGTGTCAGTTTTAAAAATAGATGAGGAAATAGCTGGACATGGCACGTATGCTGGGGGCTGAGACGGAGGCATTATTTGAATGGAGTATGGGGCCAGCCTGGGAAATACAGCAAGACCCATCTTAAAACAACACAAAACAAATGAGGCAAATATCACTGACACACAGAAAGAATCTTAGAAATCAATGTTCTGTCCCCAGCAGTACACATGGTGTTACCTAAATCCTTACAACATTTGTTCTGACAGACTTAATTTACAGAATACATCTGTGGGGAAGAATATGGAGTGTTATGATGGACTTTGTCTTCTATGATAGGATATACAGTAAACAAATGATGGATAGCCAGGTCGATGGGCAAGTCAGAGGATTAAGAAATATGATCGCTTTCATTTTGTGGTGCTAGCAGTCTGAGTGTTTTGCTTCTTACACATGTGACTCATGTCTGGCTGGCAGCTGACATGGTTTAGAATGTTAGTGTACCTAGAAAGGCCTACACAGCTTATCAGAACAGCAGCGGCAACAGAAACCCTCTCACTCCCACAATTGCTTATTTTCTAAAGCACAGTTGTCACCATCTCCATTTATCTGAAACATCAGGTTATCTGGACTCCCAGTCTACCACCAAGTCTTTGCTGACTTCAGACCCCATTCATGTGAGCTTTTGATGCTTCTGTCCCATATGCGTTTTAAAATTTTACATGTGCTCTGAGTCCCGTTCTGTGGACTCTTCCTCCTGAGGCTATTGCTTTCTTGGCATTTGCTTGTTCTTTCTTTACTGAACATCACACACACACACACACACACACACACACACACACACACACCAGTTTTTTGCTTTTAGGTCTTGATATCCCTGACCCAAACAGAGACCTGAAAACAGTCTTGCACTCTCCAGTTTTATTTCCTTCAGCTCTATTATAACTCTATAATTCTGAAAATATCTTTTTTATTCACGGACTCCCTGCCTGTTGCCCGCTCCCCCCACCCTGCTCATGACATGGTGCTTACCGCTCAGAGAAAGTGTGGGCTCTAGAGACAAATGGAGCTCAAGTCAGCTTTTGCCTCATGACTTTGTGACCTTGGACAGGTTATTTAGTCTTCTATTCAACCTCATTTCCCTCATTTAATCACTCTATATTTTGAAATTGGTAGAAAGTTTAGATCATCTTCAGCTACCTAAAATTGTGCTTAGCTCTGAAACAGTTTTTGAGTGCATGAATACTACTTGTCTTTCATCTAAGCCTCCCCTGCAGGGCTATAATGGCCATCTACAACCTTGTAGACCTCCAACCTTGAAGCAAGCATACAGTAGGTAATCAGTGATATTGCTTGAAATACCTGACCTGTTCATTTGTGGATTTTGCATTCCTGAATCTCTCTGCTAGGGCAAGATCATCTAGTGAGGACATCTTGTCACTGGCTAATTCAGATTCACCAGCCTCCCCATCCTACGAAGTTGAACTTCCTCATTTGCGGTTAGGAATGCAATAAAAGGGCATTGTTTGGATTATGCCCATGCACAAAATCCAGTCTGCTAAATTTTAAAATAAATCACCTTCTGATTCTTATTGGTATGTTCATAATCACGTACTTTGGGGAAATATTTCTTTATCTTTTTAAAGATCAAAGTGATCCTGAAATGTAAAAGCATACTGTACTCCTTTGGAATGCTGGTTATATTATTTGCCTCACTGAAAAAGTCGATCAGTACCCAGCTGTTTGACCTTTTTGGTTATCTTAAGATACAATGAATTATATTTCTAAAATGGAAGGGTATTTTAAAAATACTTTACTTTTACATGGTACAGAAATCCAAAGTCATAAAATGAAGTACAGTGAAAAGAAGTTTTCTCCTCTAGAAGTTGGCTGGCATTGTTTCTAATTGCTGAATTATCTTTCAGAAGTATTCTTTATACTACTAAACATATGTGATTATGTATATCCCACAGCATGCCATACCATACTATATACACAATTCTACATCTTGTTGCTTAACAATGAGTATTGGAGATATTTGATGTTACTATGTGTAGAACTACTCCATTTTTTTTTTAACTGTGTAGCCCTTACTGGTCTAGAACTGGTTATGTAGACCAGGCTAGTCAGGAACTCACAGAGATCTACCTGGCTTGGCCTCCTGAGTGCTAGGATTCACTATGTCCAGTTTAGTGCATTTTTTAAATAGGCAGATAGTATTTTGTTGTGTGGATGCACCACACTGACTTAACTAGCCTGCTGCTGTGGATATATAGGTTGTTTTTCAAGATTTTCCTTTTATTTGGGGGGGGGGGGGAGAGGAGAGAGAGAGATTATGCAGGTTGCCTGTTCCCATTCACACGCAGGTAGAGACTAGTGCAGACTTTGGGTCTCTCTTTGATCTCAAAGCTTACTTTTTTGGCTATACTGACTGGCCAGCAAGCCCTCAGGATCTGCCTGTCTCTACTCAGTGCTAGGGTTACAGGCACATGCAGCCTTGTCCTTATTTTTATGTGAGTAATGGGGATTCATACTCAGGTCCCTTCATGCTTGCTGAGCGAATGCTCTTATCTACTGAGCCATCTCCCTAGCCCCTGGTTTTCAACCTTTTGGTAGCTTTGTTATTTTTTAAATAATTTTACTAGGTGTTGCCAGACTGTTGTACTAATTAGTGCTCCCTACCAGCAAAGTATAGACTTTATTTGCTTGGTAGATGACTGGGTCATCTTGTTCATTATTTCAGCACTGAACTCTTATGTGTTATGGTTATGGAAGAAACATATGAAACACATTTATATCTGAGGCCTTCTCCCAATGTATGTTGTACGTCCAAAAGAATATTTTTTAAAGATCTTTTGATTTGTTTCAAAATCTTGTTCTTCTTAGACTTGTGATAAAGCCGATATCCACCCTGAGCAAACAGTTCCTACTTAAATGTCCTCCAAAGAAAAATTCCTCAAGTTAGGTCTCTCATCTTGGCATTGCGTATCTTGGGCTGGCTTTTTGAACCACTTATTTTTCTTTTTGCTACAAGAATTATTTCATTTGTCCTCTATCTAGAATGAGTTTCTTAAGGGTAGAGATGATATCTTAACCATTAACTCTTAAATATGTTGAAAACATTTCATCTCTTTTGGTCATCATGTACCAAGTCCCCAGAATGTTTACCTACTACATAAGCCCCTCCCTTTCCCCTGATGAACAGGACACTGGGTGTGCACCCCCCAGCCACACCTTCCATACTCACCGCCAGTGGCCTACCTGCACCTTTATTTGTGCAGCACTGGCTGTCCTACCTCAAGTGATGTCCTCTGTCTGAGCTCTAGAACCCCATCCTGTCCTTTTTCCTAAGGAGGGTCTTCTTCCAGTGCCGTGTCTTCAAGTTGGGCAGGCAATCTCTTGCTCTCTCACTCTTGCTTTCACTCTCTTAGAAACCTGTTCAAAGTTCTCATGGTTTAAAACAAAGCCAACAAGAATGACACCTTCTCACCTGACCCCTTCTGGCACTCTTACTACCACCCACATTTTCCTCCTAGAGACAGTGTTTAAAAGAGTGATCACCTTGCTCTTGCCATTGCATTTATCATTTGATTCTTATATCACTGTAATCAGGCCTCAGCTTCCATTGTTCCATAGCAAAAACATAATAGTTGTCAAATCCAGTGGGCATGGATTGTGCCCATCAAACGAACCTTCCATTATGAGCTTGAATAGTTGACAATTTTCTGCTCCTCACTTCTCCACAGAGACTCTGTGAAACTCTCCATACTCTCCTGTTTTTTTATTTTCTGGATGCTCCCTCTTGGGCCTCTTCCCAGTTACCTTCCCTACTTAAACTGTGATACACCTCAGACTCATCCTTAAATTCCTCCTCTGTTTCCCTAGGCAGTTACCTTCCCTACTTAAACTGTGATACACATCAGACTCATCCTTAAATTCCTCCTCTGTTTCCCTAGGCAGTCTCTCTGAAGAACTTCTCTCGAGGGCTGAGTGTTTTGTGATCCATCACTTTCTGTATGCAGCCCACACTAAAGTCTTCCCCAACCCTCTAGTCCCATGTCTCCATCGAAAATCCCATAGGCACTTCAGGTTCACATGTACTATGTGATCATCTTCTCTCCTCAGTCCTTCCTCCCTCAATTCCCAACTCCTCCTGATAATACTTTATACAGGTTATTGATTCTAGTTCAAGCTAGAAACATAAGGCCAGCCTTCCTCCTTGACCCTTGACTGCATTCTCTTCTCTACCGAGACTATTTGAGTTATCACTGAGAATGAGGATTCTGCTGCCTCCATAGCCTTAAGATTTGTCATCCCTTCAAGTTCATCACCACTGTCTTAGTACTAGGTCCTCATCCTCTCTTTTCCTGGCTGATACAGTAGTCAGCAGTCTTCTGTTAAACTTATTCTTCTTGCTATTAGCAATGCTTTCCCAAAACTCTGATTTGAGCCTGCCTCTCTTCTGGCTAAGGTGCTTGAACCACAGGACACTGTCCTTTTATTTTTTTATTTAATTTAATTTACTTATTTATTTATTGCTTTCAAATGGGGAAATGACTTATATTTATTAGAGACCAGAGTGCTAAACGCACCCATGACTTGCTGTGAAATTTTTAGATTTGTTTTTGGAGCAGTGTACATGGGTAATTCGAAGTCCAGTTTTGCCATGTGTTCTCATGTACGTTTCCCAAAAACTTTTCTGGTTCAATGCCGTACATGTCCAATATGTGTTTCCTATTTTTTTTATGACTCATACTTACACTACTCTTTTTTTATAGTATAATCTTATTTTTATTTTTTCTAAAATAATTTATTGAGAATTTCATATATGCATATAAAGTGTTTTGATCAAATCCATGCCCACTCCCTCCCCTCTAATTCTTCCCATACTCCCTATCACCTTTTTTCTAATAATTTCATGTACTCTTTTTATCTATCTATCTATCTATCTATCTATCTATCTATCTATCTATCT
>NW_008347125.1:3706308-3738271 GCF_000622305.1 Nannospalax galili
CTGCTCTGGCTTCTTCCATGCTGAACAGGGACGCAGGGTGAGGCAACTGGAGTACCCCTTCAGTGGGTCTATCTAAAAGACTCCCAAATTGTATAACTCTTATCTGTAGGAGGAAAAGAAAGTTCTTGACTGGTAAATAGGAGATGTAAAGGAGAAGTAAAGGAGTAATTAGTATTACAAGTTCTAGACAGGGAACTAGAAAAAAGTCAGAACAGGGCAATTTTCAAATGTTCATATGAGAGTCCTTTGGAATTTCTTAACAAGGGCTTCTGAAAACATCCCTCTATTGGGTTCCTCCTCATTTTTCTTTCGTCTTCCAAGGCTGGATTCTAGAGTGATGGATTCAGGATTTGCTTTCAGGTATTTTGATAGCTGTTGGAGTAGTTAGAATCAGTGTCAGTTCCGCACCACAGTATTGAGGACCAAGATTTGAAGTATTACATCTGAGCAGCACTTTCTGTTTAAAAACAAAGTCATCCATGAGAAATAATTGTCTAAATAATATTTTATATGGACTTAAACCTAATGTCTGGGAAGTTTAATCCCTTGAGCTCTTAAAGAAATATACTAATTATTAGTTATACCTTCCTTTTGGGTGTTTAACACCTTACAGTTGGCACAAATAAACCAATTTATTTTTACTCTTCAGGTTGTTGGAGGATCTGTTCCTCAGGGGTCACATGGCTTGGGAAGAGCCCCAGCTCCTTTCTTTTACCAGTTTCATCTATGTGAAGATAAGTCAAAGGTCCTGCTCGACCATGGCTGGCTTCACTTAGAAGCACGGAGATGATTCCTCTGAGTTGACCCTCTTCTTTGTAAACAGAACACTGGTTCAGGTCCATCTGGTGGGGTCTCCATGGCCTCCCTGAACAAGACAACAGGTGACTCACCACAGTTACAGGACATTTTGAGAGATGCTCCATAGTCCCCTAGAACTTAGTTGACCTTGGAGGGCAAGGGGCAGAAACTGTCCTTTAAGTCCCTCTGACCACATTAGTATAGGCCTCAAAGTGTGGCTGTTAAACATCCAATAAGGTTAGTTCCACCAGTCTGGTACTTTTAATTTCCATGTGCTCTGTAGATAAGGCTTGGGTAAAAACCCAAATATTCTCAGATAAACCTTGACTAGATGTACATTTTGTTCCTTAAACTAGTTTACTAAACTATGACCTTAGAAATTTTTAAATTATATGTATATTTTGTCTCCTTTATTATTTTTATTTTTTAAGATTTATTTTTTTATTGAAATTTTATGTATATGAGTGTTTTTCCCATGTTTGTAAGTGCACCATGCACATGTAATGCCCTGGAGGCCAGAAGAGGGCATAAGATCTCCTGGAACTGGAGTTACAGGTGGTTGTGAGCCACCATGTGGGTGATGGGAACTGAACTCAGGTTCTCTGGAACAGCAGCAGTAAGTGTTCTTAACCATTGAGCCATCTCTCCAGACCACATTCTTTTATTAAGTATAGTAGGAGACATTTTATGATCTGGCTCATCCTCTCTTTTCACCTCCATTTGATATCCATCTCCACATTCATCATCTCACCTCTAATTTGTGTTGCTTGTACCATGTTTTACCATGTTTTGCATCTCCACATCTTTGTCTTGCTATTTCTTCTGCCTGAATAGCCTTCACATCCTTTCCCACTGCCTCTTATCTGATGACTCTTTCATAGCTGTTCTATTCAGTTTTTCATTACTATAACTGAAAAATTACCTTATAAAGAACATGCTGCCAGCATGGTGATACATCCCCATAATCCCAGTGCTCAAAGCCTGAGGCAAGAGGATTGCTAGTTCAGGCCAGCCTTGGCTACGACGAGTCCATCTTACAAAAAGAAAAGGTTCATTTTCCCTCACAGTTGTGAAAATTTCAGTCCATGGTCACTGGCCTTGCTGTTTGGGGGCCTTGTGATATGGCAGCACATGCATGACCACTTACGTCATGGCCAGGGGAAGGAATGAGGAAGAGGAATATCCTAGTTACTTTCTCCTTCCCTGATAAAAATACCTTGACAAAAGTAACTTAAGGGGAAAAGATAATTACAGTTCCAAAGGGATATACTTTATCGTGGTGAGGAGGACATGGCAGCAGACAGGGAAGGGCAGGAAGGCAGGAGTTGGAGGCTGGCGGCCACATTGCATCCACACTCAGGAAGCAGAATGTGAGCAGGAAGTGGGGTTGGGCTATGAAACTTAAGGCCCACCCAAAGTGACCTACTTCCTCCAATGAGGCTTCACCTCCTAAAGGTTCCACACTTTCTTCAAACAGCCCAATGAGCAAGGGAACACATTCAGACACATGAACTCTGTGGGGCATTTCACATCTCTAAATCTTGCTGCTTTGTGTTTCTTTCTGATTCTCAATATAAATCTGGTTAAAAGCAACAATTAATAACCATTTTGCTCCCTGTGTGCTTTGCTCCTTGAAAATGCCTCTATTCCTGATACTGACTATAAATTTGGTTAAAAGCAGCCAGCCATAGCCATGCCATAACATGAATGCTATGAGATCTTAACACTTCCTCTGCCAGATTAATCAGTCCATTACTTTTAAATTCCGTTTTACATTTTCAAGATATTGGCAAAAATGCAGATAAATTGGCTGCCAGAATGTAACCTGAATGGCTTCTAGTCCAATTCCCAATAGAGTTATTGTTCCCCTCTGAAACTTCATGAGCCTGAGTATATTACTTTTCTCATCACTGTGACAAAATACCTGACAAAAAGCAACCTAAGGGAGTGGGACAATACAGTTCATCACCATGAGGAAGCCATGGCAGGGAGACCAGCCCCTGTCCTTGGGAGTGGGAACATGAGGCAGCTGCTCATTACTTGGCACCTGCCAGGAAGCAGAGCACTCAGGCCAGAAGTGAGGCTGAGCTGTAATTATCCCTCAAGGCCTATCCCTTGAGGATACAACCTACTTCCTCTATCTAGGCCATGCCTCCTAAAGTTCCACAGCTTCCCAAAACAGCACTGTAAACTGGAGCCAAGTCTTCAAACACATGAGCCAATGGAGGACCTTTCACATGGAAGCCATAACACTGGCCTCACTGTCCACATTTCTATTGACATGCTGATCTCCCAAGCTCTCACCAGAATTACTCATTAAGCTCTACTTACAGCATTCTGGGCTTCTCTAATCCATGTCTTCAAACACTTCCAAATTCTTCCTACAAGCCAATTCCAAAGACTGTGGTGGCCACTAATGACTCAACTTCTCTGATACCTTTTTTCTATACTAGTTACTAACATGCTGCTGTGACAGAACACCTGACAGAAGCAAGGAAAGGTTTATTTTAGCTAATTGTTTCAGAGGGCTTAGTCCATCATGGCTGGGAAGGCGTGGTAGAACAGCTCTGTTCATGGTGGCAGGAGCATGTGGAGGAAGCTGTTTAAATCACAGTAGACCAGGAAGCAGAGGATAAGACAGGAACCAGGAGCTGAGTATAACCTTCAGTGGCCTGCCTCTGGTGACCTAATTCTACCAGCTAAACCTCATCTCTCAAAGCTACCGGACTCTCCAAAATAGCACCACCAACTGAGAAGCAGGCATTTAAAACATGAGCATGTGGGGATATTTCATATTTAGACCACCACAACTAGCTAGCATAGTGACCAGTATGTAGACAATCTCCATAAATGCCCCTTGAATGAATAGGAAGAAAAGAAGAGGTCTGGAGATGTCTCTCCAGATAGTCAAAATATGATGTAGTTGGGAAATCTATCTTGATCTTTTCAGTGTCTCTCTTACACATTTTGAAAGTTATTTATGATTAAAATAAGATTAATTGAGCCTCTGATTAGTTTCTTCAGTTTTTAGATGGCAGAGCCTTAGGGAAGGGAAGTGATTTCCACAGTCATACAGCTAGTTAATAGCCAAGTCAAGTCAAGGACTCAAGGTTCCAGGTGTCTGGTCCAGTATTTTCATTTATATTATAGAAGCTTATTTCACAGAAAAGGGATAGTTGGGTTTTTAGGGTTCAAGGGCAAGTACATAACTAATTGGAATAAGTTATAGCTATTATCTTCATCATATCAAAGTGGATTCCTGGATCTCATAAAAGTGTTTCTAAAGTACAGAAATATTCCCCTGCAGTCTAATAGTTCAAAAGTTTTCATCATGAAGTGCCTAATAGATCACCTCATTCTTTTGTCAAAAATACCACACAGCAGCTGTCTCCTAACTTTGACCTTCTATAGTCGTATACTGGCCTTCTAGCCAAACTCACCCTGCAGTACCGTAGTCTGAAGGACACCCATGTTTTTCTCTTTGGCTTTGTCAGTTCTTTGTGCCTTAAGGGCAGGATGCTTAAAAGTTGAAGTCACTCACTTACAAAATGAGGAATTATTTTGCGGAGCACTCTGTTCCTAGGGCATTGTCAACAATGGATCACTGCTGATTTCTATGCAGTTCTTACCAAGAAAGTAAAATGATAGCATCATCTATCCAGAAAATAACAGAGGACTTTGAAATCCCCAGGAGGCTTTTTACCATGCATCTATACAAAGTCCCCTTGGGAAATAGGAAGACATTTTGGTATTTTTATTTTTATTTAGAAGTCCAGGAAGACCAAACCATCCATGTGCCTCACATTCAGAAAGCATAAAATTCTAGCATGTAAGAAGTCTAAATAAAGGCTATACTAATTTAGTAACATCTCTATGTAATCTGAAATTATATCAGAATAAGAGAGAGTGAAAATATTAGTCGAGCAGATAATAGCAATGATTGGAAGAGAAATACACAGCGCTTGCATTTTGAATCTCTTAGGACACAGCGGTGTCTGCTTCCAGATTCCCCAAGCTGCCTCCCGTCATAAGGAGGCTCAGCTGAGAAGCTGCTGATGTTGAGCATCTCTCTCCTACATCCCCACAGGCGCAGTGAACCTGCAGGTCGCCCTCACTCGTGGCATACAACCAAACTCGGGGAGAACCAGCCTGATGCCAGCATGATGCAGATATCTCCGGGCACGATGGGCCCTCCTTGGCACCAAAGCTACCATTCCAGGTAAGTGTCACAACTGACACTGGCGGGTTTCTTTCTTTCAAAGGCCATGTTCCCAGAAGCAGAATGTCCTGTCTGCTGCTTTGAGAACATTTTCTCATACTCACCCTGAGTATTCCATCTCTATCTGCTAACTTTCCTCATCCTCTTAAAATGCAGACCATGCGGATGATTCATCCTTACATCCTGAACTAGATTAGCTTGAAGAGAGGCCAAGAGTATTTTGATCATGGCTGGTCATTTTAGATATTTATGGGACCCATCAATCTCAGTCAGGTATTTCTCAATTACCTATTACAATGCCATATTAGAAAATCTTGGGGGCTGGAGAAATGGCTCAGTGGTTAAGAGCACTAGCTGCTGTTGCAGAGAGCCCAGATTCTATTCCTGACTGTAACTCCAATTCTAGAGGAATCTGATGCCCTCTTCTGACCTCTGCAGGCACTGCATGACACGGGCACACTTACACATAGGCAGGCAATACACCCATACACATAAAATAAAAAGAATAAATAAAAATAAAGAAAATTTTACAGACTTCTTCCCTGGGTGTTACAGTGTCCTGACTTCTTTAGTCAAAATTGTATTTTTTTAAGTTTTAGATAAATGATGATATTCATGTATTTGAAGACTCCACTGAAATTTTTTTTCCCTCTGTTAAAGCAATTTGTCTAGCTTAGCTCAGCAGCAGAAACAACTGAGATAGAGGAATTCTCAGTGATACACAGTTTCATGCAATCTTCAGGCAATGCTGCTCTTCTTTTGAGTCCAGTATTATTAACCTGATTTTATAGAACAGGAAATTGAAATGTGGAAAGATTGACTTGTCTGAGTTTACACAACTGAGCAGTATCTGAATCAAGCTAAATCTAAGCCAAATTCCAAGGTTTTGCATGTAACTGCCAGATTTATACTTCCTCTGCTTTCTAGTCACTCTTGTGCTGGTTAAGGTTGTTTGGGAAAGAACAGAGCTACCATAAGTGCTACAGCAGAAGGGATTTATTCTAGAAATCAGGCCATACACTACTGAGAGGGTCAAGGGAAAAAGGATCCAAACCCAGCCCTCAGATATATTGAAGATAGAGTTAGGTCAAGATTCCCCATGCCAACTGCATGCACAAACTGGCATCCGTTTGATCCCAAGGAGTCAGACTCCACAGAGTCATGCTGGGGGCCATGCTGGGATAACGGTAATGGACAGATAACAGTAAGGTCAAGAGAAAAGGGTCATTTCAAGACTGTCCTTAAAAATGAAATGCAGGTGCTGGTATGTGTTCATGCCTGTGTTAGGTAGAGCCACTGAGAAGCTTCTGGAAAGATTACTTAACAGTTGGTGGCTGTACATTTGGCAAAGATAGGACTCAATTAAAGCCCTTAAGGCTCATGTCTGGTCAAGTTAAAGGCAAAGATCTCTGAGTGGTGGACATAGGATAAACCTCTTGGTCATATCAGAGTAAGCCTCAGGCCACAGGAAGAGGTGATTCCTAATTACTTCTCTTGCTATAGTCATCCCAGTCCCCTTAAGGGGAATTATTGATGCCATTTGAGGTACCTGTTCCAGACAGTGGACCCTCTCATGGTGCCCCCTCCCCATGAAGGCACACCACCATTACTTTACAAGCCTGTAGGTATTTGGCCTCTATGAAGGAAAGTGGGGGCACCTAAAAGAAGGACGAATGACAGAGTGCTTGAGGTTTTAAACCTGACCGTGGTTTAAGTCTCATTCCCCACCTGCTGAAGAGCTTGGCGCTCTTTGATCTTGGTTTCCTTTCCTCTAAAATGAAATTAATGCTATTTATGTCTCTGGATTGTTGTAAACATTTAATAAAGGAATGTATGCATCTCCTAGGACATAGTAAACACTCTGTAAGTGACAATTTATAACAATCAGGTTGAAGATTAGGGGTCCATGGAACCTGGTAATGAACTTTGAGGTTAAAGGCATAAAGCCAAACACACTTATGAATGCAGGTTTTGTCTTAATAGAGTACCACTGAAAGGGGGTGCCGCCTAAACTCTCACCTTCTTAGGACACTCTAAACTTGGTCATACTGTGATCTAATGAATGTACTGACCCTACAACAGAAGTCAAACTATTGCAGTCAGCGTGCAGAACACCTGCTTGCAATAACTGTGGGGAGCCAGCAGGCCTCAGGAGTGGTAGAATTGGCATCACAAGTCCAGTATTTTAGAGCCAAGCTTCTCCCTCTTCCTTTTGTTCCAGGCTCCAGTGGTGGGGGGAGGGCTGGGATAGTTAGGCCCGATGATCTGTCCTTGTACTGTATCTACTTCCTGTCCTTTTGATGCGAATTTTAAAATGGGACCTCCTGACGTGACACAAAAATACTATGGACAACAGAGAGAGAAAGGCAAAATCAGATTACCCACACTGCTTCAGGCATGTGTGACACACTACTTTCATTGTGTGCCTTGGGCCTACTCTGCCAAAGGGTGCCCCCCTCTCTCTGAGTCTACTCATGGTCTTATAGTAGCAGCTGCTGCTGGAAGAGGGTTGCTGGTGTGTTCTTAGGCACACAGTGGCATCTAGTGACCTAATGTGCCTGGTTGACTTCCCTCATAACCTGAGCTTAGTTCCTAAAACCCAGTTTTATGCCCGAGTTCAAGGACCTGTTTCTCATGAAAAAGAACAAAATGAGGGAGCAAGGGGGTGCAGGAGGGACAGGAGGCAAGGGGGAGGGAGAAGTACAGAGACAGAGACACTGAGGACAGTCAGCTTTAACTGTCTTAAGAACTAGGTTTGATTTGGAATTTCCCTGAAATTTGATTTTAGCTCCTTTCTGCCAGGTACTTGTTAACTGTATTTCTGCTCTCTTATGAAAGTATCACATAATGGTTCTAAAATATTAAGGCCTCAAGAAAAGACCATGAAAAGTCACATAATCCAGGCCTCTGATGACACTAGCAAAACCCTAAGTAACAGTACTCACTGAGTGATATGTGAGCACCTCCATGTCTCAGTGTCCCTAGTGATGGGGAATATTACTGAAGAAGGTATAATATACCCCAGCTCATAACACTTGTTTCCTGAAGAGGGTTTCATGGAATGAAAGTCCATTGACTATTCCTTGGCAGAGAGTTTCTAGAGTCAAAAAGTTTGGAAAACATTATGTAGTATATTTCCCTTTTGGAACACCAGATGAAAAATAGTTTATGAAAGACTTAGAAGGCCAGCAATAAACACAATTGTTTAACTTATTTAGCCCAATGTTTTCCAAACAGATTTGATCATCTTAAGAATTAGGTTCTGGGAGTACACTTTAAGAAATGTTTCCAGATCCTTGTTTTGTGCTCTTTACGTTTTAGCATTTAAAAATTACTTTTAAGCACCCAAAATAGAGTCACATAGAACACATGCCTCTACCACAGAATTAGCAAATGTTTTGTTGTGAGTGCTTCAGTTCTTTAAACATTATGGATAAAACTGAAGTTCCTTTGATATAACCCAAACTATGATATAATGTCAAGTAGTGCTAAATGCTATGCAGAAAATAGAACAGAGTTACAGGATGTAAGGGGAGCCAGGGTGGCATTCATTTATTTGTTGGAAGTCTTTCCTGAAGCAGAGACTTAAGGAAGGGAGTGGGCCAGGTGAAAGGCCCTCCAGATTGCAAAGCAGCAAGTACAAAGACCCTGAGACTCTGATGTGGGACTATGTGTCTCCTGGGTTTGAGTTACTCCCAGGAAGCCATTGTGCTGGAATGCAGTGAGCAAGGACAGCAGTAGGCAGTAAGGTTGGAGTAGTCAGACCACTGTGAGGAAGGCTGCCTTTGCTAGAGTCAGAACTGTGGTGGGACTGAAGATGTCATTCATTCCTACCTGTTGCTCCTCCCGCCTCCATTAATGCTATCTAATGGCAAAGCTAATGGAGATGAGTTTTCCAGACAGTTGCCTAAAGGCTGGTTCCTGGAGGCTAACAATAGGCCCATATTCCTTAGGCAGCCTTGGAATGGGAGTTCTGAAGGGAAAGGGCACTCCCTGGTTAAGAGTAGCTTACAAAGCCCTCACACAATGCTGTCCACTTGAGGTCTGCTACAGAAAAATATCCCCTAGACCCTTGCTGTGGTCTGGCTGGAGATAAGTGTGATTTCATATTTCCAGATGCTGTTTGTATTTTGAGATATATTAGTGATGATTTTCCCTACTCACTAGTGTTTCAGTAAGCTGTTAGTTTAGTCACTTGGGTTTGTGTGTTCCTAAGTTAGATTTGAATCACCCTTTCAGTAAAAGACTGCAAGGATTCTCGGCAGTCAGTAGGAAGACTTAGTAGCATTTACTACCTGTGTATAGCTGGGGAGTCAAACAGCTCTTGTGTGGTCCACTGCTTCCATTTCCCCTGGAAGTATGAGCCCTGAATCTTCTGTTGCAGAAGGTTAAAGGAAGGATAGTGAGCCAATAGAACTGCCTTTAATGGGACCTCCCATGCTTCTGTGACACAGCCTTTTATTCAGAGGGGAGTTGGGGAAGTGGGATGCAGTGCTGAATAAAATCTGGCCATGATATAAGCCTTGGCACTGAGGTCTGACTTATGAGCTCATCAGCCAGGAGTGTCTTTTTTTTTTTTTTTTAGTTTTTTGTCTTTGAGACAGGGTCTCTCTGTAGCCCCCAGCCGGCCCAGAAGTTGCTATGTAGTCCAGACTGGCCTTGAACTCAGAGATCCTCCTGCCTCTGCCTGTAGAGTGCTAAGATTAAAGGCATGTGCCACCATGCCCAGCTGATAGTTCATTTCTTTTAAGCACTGAATAATATTCTGTTGTCTGTTAGTCATCTCTTTACCTATTAAGACTGGGACATCTTGGTTGCTTCCATATATAATTGAAACATCCATATGCAGGGTTTTATGTGAACATAAGTTTTCAAATCTTTGAGTAATACCAAGAGGTGTGTATTAGTTTTGCCTTACTTTAACAAAATACCTGAGGAAAACAAGTTTATTTAACATATAGTTTGGGGGCTAGAGATGGCTCAGTGATTAAGAGCAGTGGCTGCTCTTACAGAAGACCTAGATTCAAATCCCAGCACCTACATGGCAGCTAACAACCATCTGTAATGCCAGTTCCATGGGCTCTGACTCCCTCTTCTGTCCTCCATGGATGCACTGCACAACACAGGTACACTTATATACATGCAGGCATAATGCTCATATATTAAAATAAAATAAAATAAATTCAACACACAATTTTGGATGCTGAAAGGCCAGAGTTGGTCAGCCCCATTGATGGATAGCCTCAACCCTGGGATGGCCTGTGGGAAGAAGAGATCACAGCTTGAAACAGGAAGCCAGAAAGTGATTTAGGAGTGGGCTTACTGTTGTTAACAAGTCCTTCAGGAAAGTTCCCACCAAAGAAATCTTATACTCTCCCACAGGCAATTCTCCCAGTGCCCAAAGGCCTCCCACTAGTTCCCACCTCTTAAACCTTCTACCATCCCCAGGTAGAAGAGCCGTTGGGGAGCCACCCACACTCAAGCCATGACTGCTGGGTATAAGAATAGGTGGTTCTGTGATAAACTGCCAAGCTATCTTTCAGAGAACCATTTGCATGCCCACCAGCAATGGATAAGATTTCCTGCTCTATATCCTTGTAAGCAGTTGTTGTTATCAGGGTTCTAGATTTGGGCCATTCTGATAGGTGGGTAGTGGTATTTCCATTTGCAACTCCTTGAGGACAAAGGGAATGGAGTTTCTTTTCATATGTTTATTTTCTTTCTGGGTCTCTTCTTTTGTGAGATATCTATTGAAGTCTTTGGCCTGTTTTTTTGAGTGTTTGCTCTTGTTGAGTTTTAAGAATTTTGTTGAAATGTATCTTAAATTCATGATTAAAGCTAATCATAAATAATTTTGAGCCAGGTATGATGATACATGCCTGTAATCCCAGTACTTGGAAGGTAGAAAGACAAGAGAATCAGGAGTTCAGGCTACATAAAGTCCAAACAATTTTGTTTTGAGGCAACTTTCTGGGTATGAAATGTCAATATTGAGTCTCTCTTACCTTCTCCCCAAGTCAAGGGTTAAAAACCACCACCTAGTAGAGCTTAGAAACACAAGGTCTTACCCTCCTTAATGTACACTGAGTTTCTGGCTGGGGAAGTCATCTACAGGTGGTTCACAGCCTTAAGGGCCTCCTGTGATTAAGACATCTTCTCAAGCTTTCCTCTTCTTCCCTTTCTCCTTTGCCCTCTCCTCTCTCATCAGCTTTTTCTCTCTGTGTTTCTCCATTCAGCTTGTGTTAGCTTTCTTGCCACAAACAAATTGTTCCTAGTAGCATTGAGAGTCCAGGAAGATTGCCAGAGTGTAGCTTTTGACTCCTTAAAAAGGAAAGATATTAACTAAAAACATATACATGTGCTCCCAGAGACCCCCATCCTTTAAGTGCCTATTTTCTTACTAAGCTTTTCTCCACAGACAGCCACAATAGACATGGACCTTTCTCCTCAGTCACTCTTCCTCCTCTTCCTCTCTCCTTTCTTCTCTCACCTCTTTCATTTCTTGGCTTGTACAGAACGTCATGTACCACACAGCAAGTCACTTCAACATGCTGCTTCTACCCAAGGCCACATGACTTCTGCACTTCTCAAATTTCTTCTGGTAAGCCTGGGTGATTAATGAGAGGCACACAGACTACAGCATTGGGCAGTTAATCCTAGTGACGACACAGGGAAGTAGAGCAAGCCCCAAATATGGCCCTTTTTACCTACCCTTCCAAAAACCAAACATCTTGCATAAGAGGACATTTATAAGCTGGCCCCTGTGTCTGCACGCCTACTAAATAATTCCTCAGCCAACTGACTGGTTTGTCTCCTTTTCTCCCAGCTCTTCTACAAGTGACCTCTCCAACTATGATCATGCTTATCTGAGGCAAAGCCCTGACCACTGCAGCTCCCAGGGGAGCATGGAAAGCCTGGAGCCTAGTGGTGGATACCCACCCTGTCATCTTTCTCCTGCCAAGTCTACCAGCAGCATTGACCAGCTCGGCCACCTCCATAACAAAAGAGATTCAGCCTATAGCTCCTTCTCCACCAGTTCTAGCATCCTAGAATATCCACCTCCCGGTGTCTCCAGCCGTGAGCGTTCAGGCTCCATGGACACAACTTCTACTCGAGGTGGCCTCCTAGAAGGGATGAGGCAGGCAGACATCCGCTATGTCAAGACAGTCTATGATACCCGGAGGGGAGTATCGTCAGAGTATGAGGTGAACTCTTCAGCCCTGCTTCATCAAGGTAGGGATGCCCAAGCATCAGCAGATAGTCAAGGCTGTGATAAATGGCATAGTGTTACTCGGGGCAGGGGAGGGCCATCACCATCCTGGAGCCAGCAGTGCCCCAGTTCCTTGGAGATTGCCACTGACAACCTGCCTCATAAGGTGGGCGCCCCCCTGCCCCCAACTCGGAGTGACAGTTATGCAGCCTTTCGGCAACGGGAACGTCCCAGCTCCTGGTCCAGCCTTGATCAGAAAAGGTTCTGCCGGCCTCCAGCAAACTCCTCAGGCTCCTTGAAACCCCCGTTTATTGAGGAACAGCTGCATACTGTCCCAGAGAGGAGTCCAGAAAACAGTCCCCCAGTGAAGCCCAAGCATAATTATACCCAGAAGACACAGCCTGGCCAACCTCTGCTGCCCACTGGCATCTATCCTGTACCTTCTCCAGAACCACACTTTGCCCAGGTGCCCCAGGCTTCTCTGAGTAGTAATGGTACAGTCTACCCTGCTCTGGCCAAGGAGAGTGGCTATACAACTGCTCAGGGGGCTTGTAACAAGATGGCTACCTTGGATGAGAATGGGAACCAAAATGGAGCTAGCAGACCTGGGTTTGCCTTCTGTCCGACCCTAGAACAGGACTCACTGTCCTCAGTGGAGAGAAAACCAGAACCCACAGCCAAGTATGTCCCATATAAAGTCCATTTTTCTTCAGTGCCTGAAAATGAGGATTCCTCCCTGAAGAGACATCTCATACCTCTCCAAGGCAACAGCCCATATCCCAGTGAGAGAAAGAACACCCACAGCAACAGGCCCTGTTCTAATCACCACAGCCTCAACTCCCCTCAGGTCCAGGCCTTGCAAGTGAGTGAGGACAAGAGACCTTCCAGGCCCTCACAGCCCTGGGAGGGTGACTTCCAGGAAGATTACAATGCCAACCTCCAGCAGAAACTAGAGAGAGAAGGCCTAGGTCAGGGCCTGTCAGGCAACTTTGGCAGGACCAAATCAGCCTTCTCATCTCTCCAGAACATTCCAGAGAGTCTAAGAAGACAAAGCAGCCTGGAGCTAGGAGGAGAAGCCCAGGAGGGTTACCCAGGTGGCACACCCATCTGTGCAGTCAACACCAAGGTAGAGGACCCTGAAAGGAAAGCAGAGCCTGAAAACAGGGGCTATTCAGACAGGCCTGTTTCCTACTCAAAGCCCGAGGGGAAAGGGAACGCCTCAGCCTCTTTCCACAGTGCAGACCCAAGGTATGAAGAACCACCTGCCCCACCACACCAGCAGTCATCCAGTTTGGGCCACCGGAGACTCAGCTCTGGCGGCACCTCTGCCCTGCAATACAGGAAGCCCCACTGCTCCGTGCTGGAGAAGGTTTCCAAAATAGAAGAGCGAGAGCAAGGGAGCCACAGGCCCTTGAGTGTGGGCAACTTTAGTTATGGGCTTAACTACAGGCCCAACAGGACGGGCCCAACTTCCAGTACTTCTGGGGGTGACTTTGAGGAGCCAAAAGCCAGCGTCCATTTCTCCGAGCCCACTGAGCCTCTGCGCAATGGGGAGCAGAGCTTCAAAAACGGGGAGTCCAGGTTGGAAGAGGCTTCCTGGCAGCCCTGCGGCCAGCAGCTGAGGAGGGCTACTGATGGTGGCCGAGGTCCTCCAGGCCGAAGCCGTGAGCCCCCAAGGCCAGACCCCCGCCTGCTCCGCAGCCAGAGCACCTTCCAGCTCTTCAGTGAGGCTGAGAACGAAGCCGTTTGGTCGGAGGAGCGGCCGGGCACGCCCGAGTCCCCCCTACTGGACGCTCCCTTCAGCCGCGCCTACAGGAACAGCATCAAGGATGCCCAGTCCCGCGTTCTGGGGGCCACCTCCTTCCGACGCCGGGACCTGGAGCCCGGGACACCCGCGACCTCGAGGCCCTGGCGCCCGCGTCCCGCCTCTGCCCACGTGGGGCTGCGGAGCCCAGAGGCTGCAGTTTCAGCCTCGGCCTCACCGCACACCCCGCGGGAGCGGCACAGTGTGACGCCTGCCGAGGGCGCGGCCCAGCCTGCAGCCCAGGCTGCACGCCGAGGGGCGCGCAGGCGCCTGACGCCGGAGCAGAAGAAGCGCTCGTACTCGGAGCCCGAGAAGATGAACGAGGTGGGGGTCTCCGAGGAGGCCGAGCCCGAACCCTTGGGCCCGCAGAGGCCAGCGGTGCGCCTGGCCGAGAGCAAGGTGGCCGACCGGCGCCGCATCTTCGAGCGCGACAACAAGGCCTGCTCCACCCTCAGCCTGTCGGGGCCAGAGCTGAAGCAGTTCCAGCAGAGCGCCCTGGCCGACTACATCCAGCGCAAGACGGGCAAGCGCCCTACGCCCTGTGGTCCCCCGGAGCCTGGGCTGCGAGAGCGGGCCCAGAGCGTCTACCTTCAGGCTGGCCCTGCGGCTTCCGAAGGCCCCGGCCTGGCCTCGGCCTCCAGCCTGAGCTCGCTGCCCCGCAAAGACATCACCCACGTGTCTGCGGCGGCCACCGAGGCCCTGCGAGTGCCCCGAGATCGCAGCAGCTCCTTTGCCGGGGGTCGCCTCCTCGGGGAACGGCGACGGTGGGACCCACAGGCCCCGAGGGAGCTGCCTACTGCGGCTAACTTCGGTCCTAGGGGCACCCAGAGGATGGACAGCACCCCCGGAGGGCCACCTTCCTGGGGGATAGTGGCCGGCAAGGCTGGGAAGTCCATGTCCGCCGAGGATCTGCTGGAGCGCTCTGATGCCCTGGCGGTTCCTGTGCACGTGAGGTCCAGGTCATCGCCCACTGCAGACAAGAAAGGCCAGGTAGGTGCATTCTAGACAGTGTGTCCAGGCCCAGAACCTTCCCTTTAGTGGGGATCTCTTAGCCCCGCCCCTTTGTTCATTTTTCCTTTTAAATAGGAAAGTATTATTTGTTTTCTTGTGAATTACCCCACACACACACCTGTTGTCGTTACTTTTCTGTTATTGTGATAAAACACTATGATCAAAAACAACTTAGGAAAGAAAGGGTTTATTGCATCTTAAAGTGACAGTCGATGATCTTTGAGGGAAGTTGAACAGGAACTCAGGCTGGTATCCTGGAGGCAGTATATGAAGCACAGACCATGGAAGAATGCTGCTTACTGGCTAGCTCCTCTGGCCTATGCTCAGCCTGCTTTCTTATACAACTTACAACCACTTACCCAGGAATGGCACCACCCACGGGGGTCTGGGCCTCCTACTGCACTCAGTAGTCAAGAAAATGCCTCACAGACATGCCCACTGACCAGTCTAATTGAGGTTCCTTCTTCCCAGGAACCTGAAGCCAACCATTAACTACCTTAACCTGGTTTCCTTCCAAGAGATGGTATAAATGTCTGCATAGCTTTTTAGATACATAGTTCTTTTGTTGCTGCTGTTTGGTTTTGGTACTGGAAATTGAACTCAGGGCTTTGAGCATGCTAAGCGAGTGTTCTAACCACTAAGCTATATCCACCCAGCCCTTATTTTGGGGTAGAGTCTCACAAAGCTGCCTAGACTGACTTTGAACTTCTCAATCCTCCTACCTCTATTCCAAAAAGCCTGGCTTTTGATATCTTACTCTGTGTGTGTGTGTGTGTGTGTGTGTGTGTGTGTGTGTGTGTGTTTGCCTCTCATTTTAGGAAGCTGCCCATGCCCGTCTCTCAGTGTAAACACATGATTAGGTAGGTAGTTAGAAAAAGGATAGGTATTCTTGTTTTTTGTTTGTTTGTTTTAGTTTCTCTTGAAGATTGGATTTTAACCAGGTTAAAGATGGGCAGGATGTTGACAAAGGGATAGGGTATGTGATCCTGGGAGGCACCAGTAGAAACAAAAAAGTAATGGCTAACTGCAGATTTTGCTACAGAGGTTTTGAAACTCATGCACACACAGGAAAACACATGTACCTATTAACTCACATAATCCTCTGAGGGGAAGTAGTGTACCCCCCCATAATTTCTTCTCAAAATTGCCCAGGAATATTTTATTCCCAGTTTAACACCCCCCCCCAATTTTTTTTTTATAAAGCCAATTCAAAGCCTTGATACTGTTTTCTTCCCTTCAGAACAAAGAACTGAGCTTATTGTCAGCCCTGCCATTAAAGCTCATTTAAAATTCAGAAGCCTGGCTTGATCCTCGCCCTTGGGAGGCGGTGGCTGGCAGATCTCTGTGAGTTCAAGGCCAGCCTGGTCTACATAGTGAGTTCCAGGCCAGCTGGAGCTACAGGGAGGCCCTGTCTGAAAACAAAACAAAACAAAACAAAACAAGCTCATTTAAAATTCATAGGTATAAGTGAAATCTCAGCTAGTTTGGACAGGAGTGGTTTAACTACATAGGACTCCAAACATTTTCTTCTTTTCACCCAATATTGTAAAGATGATAGAAAGCTTAGGTGAAAACCAAATCATCTCCCCATTGTATGTCATTACACTGTCAGGGAATTGATAGGTGACTGAGTTTTGTTTTACTTTTCCTCCTAAATATTTTATAAGCCTGGTCACTTGGGAAATAGACCTTTTTTTTTTTTTTTTTTTCCTTAAAGAGAAGTGAAGAGATTCCTTCAAATTCCAACTAAGTACTTTATATTATTTGAAAAACTTCTTTAGAAAAAAAAACCTGAATGCAGAATATTATTTAAATGCCCATTTAATAAGGAAGAAGAATACCACACTTAGATGTTACTTAATCTGGGGAATATGAAACCAGTGGAAAATATTTCAAAATGAAACATGCCTTTGTACTGCTTCTCAGAACCAACACATTCTGAAGAATTCTTGAGCTTCCTCCTCCCATTCTCCCGCCTCCCTCCAGCAACTAGGCCTGGCCTGACTAGAGAAATGACCAGACAAGCTCTTCTTCTTTCATGTTCTTCTACCTTATTTGTAGTTGAAATGAAGCAGGGCTAGGGATGAAGCTTGGGGATAGGAAATTTAACTAGCATGGACAGGCCCTGGGCTTGATTGCTAGCACTAAAGGAGGGAAAAAGAAACAAACATGGTTATTCTTACCATATAATTATTTGGGTTATGATTTCAGGGTAAATTATGATTTTTAGCTTTATAAATTCAAATTTTTAATTTTTGGAATTCTGAAGTTCAGGAATTCTACCATTAAAGGTTTAGTTAATAAAGAATATTTTTCCTCCTAGCTTTAGTGTAGTCAAACAAGATGAGTAACCCTGTGCAGACTATCTGAGTTAAAACCAAAATGTGGAATTTATTTTTGGAGTGGCTGAGTTTCTGATATTCCCAGCATACGACTTGCTGCATACTAAGTTCATGTTCTATTGTTATAAGCATCTGACAAGTTCCTTCTTAAAATTCCATCGGTGATGATACTTTGCTCCAAAGCAAGTCATCATAGAAATCAGTTCCTCTGTGTATGACAGTTGGTCATTTGGGGGCCTGAAATAATGACTGCAAGAGGCTGCCATGTTGAACTACAAATTTGACAAGACTGGGCCTCTCCCTAGCCAGCTGGGGGTTTTCTCCCTGAAGCATGCAACATCTCATCTTTTTTGCCTTTCGTGAAGGATGCAGTTGCAGAAAAATGAATGTTATGGACGGAGCTTCAGTACACATTAGATTCTTGCTTGTTTCCACTTACTTTTGGTGAGACCTTAGAGAACTTACGCAGTTTAATGTACCAGGCCTACAAAGCTGCAAAATTATCCAAACGTTTATGCTGCAGAGACAGAAATTTATCCTTCTTCACTGCATAGATTAAAATACAGCATTGCTGGCTGGGCATAGTGGCACACGCCTTCAGTCCCAGCACTTGGGAGGCAGAGGTAGGCAGATCTTTGTGAGTTTGAGGCCTGGTCTACATGGGGAGTTCCAGGCCAGCTGGGGCTACAGGAAGACCCTGTCTCAAAAAGCCAAAAAAAAAACCCAAAAAACAGCATTGCCTGTTTTCAAAACTCCAGGGTAATAGATTCCTTGTAGAAATTCCAGATGCTGAGTTAGAGGCTTCTCTGATTCATCTGGACTGTATTTTCAGGGACCTTCACATTCACTATGAGCTGGCATGACACTTGTTAATGCCGGGGAAATTACTCAGTGACTAGCTTTACAGTGTAGATGTAGGCCTGAGTCTGTGGGTTGCAACTGATAAGTCCCTTGTAGCACCTGACACTTAAGTACCCATTCAAGCTTAGGCATGATTTAGAATTGACTTTTTTACAAAATATGAAATTGGGGCTGGAGTGATGGCTCAGCAGTTAAGAGCACCAGTTGCTTTTGCAGAGGACCTGAGTTCAGTTCCCAGCACGCACAACTGTCCAGATGTTCTTTTCTGTCCTCTGCAGGCATTGCACCACATGTGGTACACTTACATGTAGTCAAAACACTCATACACATAAAAGCTTAAAAAAATTAACCTAACAAAGTAGAAATAACCGACACTGTAGCTGAGATGGCTGAGTGGTTAAGAGCGCTGGCTGCTCTTACAGAGGACCCAGGTTCAATTCAAGCACCCACATGGTGGCTGACAACCATCTGTAACACCAGTTCCAGGGGATTCGACGCCCTCTTCTGACCTCCATGGGCATTTTACAACACGGGTACACTTCCATGCATGCAGGCAGTACACCCATACACATACAATAAAAGTAATAAGATTTTTTTTTTAAAAAAAGAAATAACCAACACTCATCAGATTTTTTACTCTGTGCCAATAATTGCACTATTTTTTTTATTTAATTTTTTTTTATTTTATGTGTATACATGTATTGCCTGCTTGTAGGTAAGTGCTGTGCAATGCCGGTGGAAGTCAGAAGAGGCTGTCATATCCTCTGGGACTGGAGTTATGGACAGTTGTTAGCTGCCATGTGGGTGCTGGGATTCGAATCCAGGTCTTCTGCAAGAACAACCAGTGTTCTTAACTGCTGAGCCATCTCTCCAGCCCCTGCACTATTTTATAAGTATAAACTTAACCCCATGCCTATGCACTAAGGTAGATAATACTATTATTGTTATGTTAAAGAGAGGTAACAGGTGCCTAGAGAGGGTACAAATTTTACCCAGGGTAGTAGGGAACAGTGTTTTAAAACCATACTGCCTTATTCTAGTCTTGAAGTTATTAATGCCATGCTGTTTCCTTGAATAAAAAGAGGTTGTCATGGGGAGAAGGTGGCAAGAGTTAAACATCTTAGCTATGACAAAAGGCAGTAAATTTGTTTGATTTTAATATTTATTAATTCTTTACATTTAAAATAACAAAGTTTTTCATATGGATTTCTAATTCATTTTCATAGATGCTTGAAATCAATACCCTAAAGTAGATGGATAGTACAGTCTTCATATTTTATTGATCATAGAGATACTAAACTTGGAACCCCCCAAAAGAGTAAAGATTGGGATTCTGTAGACTTTAGGTTATAGTCTTTAAGTGTGCTAAAAACTAGTGTGTTTTAGCTGGGTGTGGTGGCGCACGCCTTTAATCCCAGCACTTGGGAGGCAGAGGCAGACAGATCTCTGTGAGTTTGAGGCCAGCCTGGTCTGCATAGTGAGTTCCAGGCCAGCTGGGGCTACTGGGAGACCCTGTCTCAAAAAAGACCCCCCCAAAAAACCAAAAAACTAGTGTGTTTTAAGCCAGTTTTGAAATAATTAATAAAAATAAGTTAGATACTTAACGAGTTAGTGTAATTTTATGCCTGGTATTTCTCCCATAGCACTGTTCTTTTCTATATAATATATATTCTACATTCTATCTTCTATAATAATATAATATCCTAATACATTCTTTATACTTAGAGTTTATAGAAATGCAAAGCAAGAAAATGCACACAGAAAATACCCTTCTTGGGCTTCGTCTAGATTGAAAAGATATTTTCCTTCTGTCCAGATGGTATTTTGAGGGCTCAGTGGTAGAGACTTACCTAGCATATACAAGGGCTAAGGTCCAATACTCAATGCTGAAAAAAAATTTTTTTTTTCAATTAATAGGAATTACCTAAATAGCCAAAGACTGAGTTTAGCCACCCCCCCTCTTTTTTTAATTGTGTGCCCACTTAAATATCAGTTCCATACAAAATCACATGAATATGGAAGTTAGGTTCATATGCATACTGAAAGACAAAGGGTGAACATGAAAACAGCCTTAAACTTTACTGCAGTAGGGGCTCAGATGAGGCCTAGGCAACTTCAGTTAATTATTAGCAAAAGTGACATATTCATGTCAACAGGAAAGACTGGTAGGGAATGACTTAAAGAACGTAAGTTTTCATGGAGAACAGAAATTTCTATTCCTATTTGATTGAATCAGAATGCATAGAATTTATCTTAAAAGTATGCGGGTCTCATTGTATCCATCCCAGCTACATTTAACCTATTGAAATTCCACAGAAAGATCTTGGGCTTTCAAAAGATGCTGCCTTGACTCCTAAGTCTGTCTACTCATTTAACCATGGGCTGCTTTTCTGAGCTGCAGTCACACACCTGCTTATGTACACATGCATGCACACACATGTCCCTGTGCACATTTATGTGCATGAAAGTTACAAAGGAAATGTCAAGTAGCTAATATTCCAGGCATATAAATTGTGATTGTGAGACATTTAGTGAAGTGTGTGGCACATAGTAAGTACCCAATAAGGAGCAGCTGCAGTTATTAACATTTGGGTGTTTGTTTCTTGTTTCTTCTGCCTACTGTCACGTTTCACCCTTGATTTTCTTTTTTTTTTTTTTTTTTTGATGTGGACACATTACTGGGAATTGAACCCAGGGTGTCATGCATGCTATGCAGGTACCCTGCCATTAAGCTATATCCCCATCTAGCCTTTAACTCCTTTTTTTCCCACGTGTATCATTAGGCAAATTGGGGGAGAACACACATGTAGGGGGGTGGTTGCTTGTGCACATGTTTAGATGCATGGAGGCCTGACTCAGGAATCTTTTTCAATTATTCAGTTTTTTCCTTTGAGGCAGAATCCCTCAGTTGAACCCAGCGCTCAGCAGTATAACTAATCTACAAGCCAACTCGCTCCAGGGATCCTGCCTCTTCCTTCTGAGTGCCAGAATTAATTACAGGTGGGCCCCTGTGCCTACTCTACATATCTGGAGATATGAACCCCAGTCTTCACACTGTGCTGTAAGCACAGTCACATTCACTGAGTCATCTCTCCAGCCTGTCAACCTTTGAATCTTCATTGCTTATTAGTACCTTTATCACCCAGACAGAAAAGAAAGTAAAAAGCAATTAGCTCTTTAGACAGGGTAAATAGTGAAATAAATTACTAAAATTAATTTCAGCGATTATATATGATTTTCTGTTTTCTACTTGTGTTATATTATCATAGAGAATTGATTACATTATCAACAGTAGCAACATGTCTTCATCATGAGCAGTTCGCATGGGACAGATTTTTTTGTACTATCAATTTTACATATTTAACCCTTTTTAGTATACCAATATGTACCCTCTATGACAAAAAAATCTACCCTAAAAAGTTCACAGTAATTGCCAGGTGTGGTGGCACATGACTTTGGTCCCAGCACTTGGGAGGCAGAGGCAGGCAGATCTCTGTGAGTTTAAGACCAACCTGGTCTACATAGTGAGTTCCAGGACAGCTGGGGCTACAGGGAGACCCTGTCTCAAAAAGACAAAAAGAAAAAAAATGTCCTTCTATTGCAAGTTACTACCTGAGCTTTTAAGTCCAAAAAGCTCTATCCTTCAGTGATGAATTCTGTAGCTTCTGTGTAATTGTGTATACATAATTCTGAGTCTTTCTTGACCATAGTTAGCTCAAGCAATTCTAGCAAGTATTTTTTTTATTCCATTATATTTTAAGGAAAACGTGCTTCTCTTAACAAAGGACAACTTACTGATCGAGACCACTAGTGACCAAGGAAAGATCTTCCAAGTTGTGATTAGATGAGGCAAATGAGCCATCATAATTTAAATGTTTATGTGGGGAAAGGAACCCAGGGGTGTTACCCAGGGCTCTTTGGTTACTGAAATTCAACCTTTTTTGGCAATGTTGGAAAACAAAAACAAGGCCAATAACCCAATACTCCTTAAAAACTGGAAAGCAAGCAAGTGAACTAGGCCATTGTTTTCATCGATTCAAACCAAAAACCTGGTCTACATAGTGAGTTCCAGGACAGCTGGGGCTACAGGGAGACCCTGTCTCAAAAAGACAAAAAGAAAAAAAATCCACAGACTGATGTCACATATGGACTTTTTCCCCAGGGAGAATTCATTGCAGCCTGATTGCAAACTAGGTTCATGTCTTCTATAATCAGAATGCTTGAAAGTTTTGCAAAATTATGACTATCCTTTTCCTGTTATCTTTCATATTTCCTGTTGCCATTTCAGAAGTTTGGCCTAGTGAATTCATTTATTATCATTATATTTCAGGTATTGCAGTGCTTTTGAACTCTGGAAATAATCATTATCAGAATTCTCTTACTTGACAAACATTCTTGTTAGGTAACGTGCCTGTGAGACAGACAGAAGTTAAATCTTGACTCTAACTTCTGACCTTGGGCCTATCTCCTCATCCATGCAGTGGTGTACACTTCCTGGAGCTCTGAGTACTAAAGGGGAAAGTCTGTAAGAGTGTTGCCATGGTGTCTGGCAGCTGTAGGTCATCAGTACATAATTGTTCCTCCACCTTCCTACCAACACCTTATTGATAATTTCAGACAACTGTTTATTGATAATGCTGTCCTTTTCTTGTGTTTCAAGGATGTGCTCCTCGGGGAAGGCAGTGGGTTTGGTTTTGTGAAGGATCTACATTGTATGGCTGGCCCTGGATCTAGGTATGTATGTGTACATGACTTCAGAAAATAACAAGTGTTGACAAGAGTGAGAAGTCAGTACCCTACACACTGTGGGAATATAAATTGGTTCAACAGTATAGGAAACAGGATGGAGGTTCCTGAAAATATTAAAAACAGAACTACCGTGTGATCTAACAGTACCACTCCTGAGTATACATCCCAAAGAATTGAAAGTACTCATTGAGAAAGATTTTCATGCCCATGTTCACGTACTATTCACTATTAAGAGTAGTCAAGTGAACCGGGCATGGTGGTACATGCCTTTAATCCCAGCACTCAGGAGACAGAGGCAGGCAGTTCTCTGTTCAAGGCCAGCCTGGTCTACATAGTGAGTTCCAGACCAGCTGGGGCTACAGTGAGACCTTGTCTCAAAAAGACCAAAAAAAAAAAAAGAGTAGTCAAGTGAAAAGAACTCAAGTCTCTATCAATGAATGACTATAAACAAAATATGGTAAATATAGTGGAATGTTATTCAATTTAAAAAGAAATCTTGCTAAATGCTACAGCATGGATGAACCTTGAGGATATTATGCTGAACAAAGTAAAAGATGAACAGGTGAAATTTGTTTGGTTCCACTTACGTGAAGTATCTAGAATAGTCAGATTCTTAGATACAGAAAATAGAATGATAATTACCAGGGTACAGGGAAGGAGAAATGGAGAGCTGTCTAATGGATATAGTTTCAGATTTGCAAGATATAAAATACCTGGAGATTTGATTTACAACAATGAGACCCCCCCCACCCCCCTCCCCAGTTCTGGGGAGCAAAGCCAGAGCCTTATGCATGCTAGGCAAGGGCTCTACAACTGAGCTATATCCCCACCTCATAAACAAATATTACTGAACTACTGAGAGTGGGGAGTATAGTGGTACATGCCTATAATCCCCTCTTGGAAGAATATGGCAACAGGATCTTGAATTGAAAGGCAACCTGGATGAGTAGCAATACCCTGTCTTTACCAACCCCCTACCATCACCACCACTACCAGATGCTTAAGGTGAAATTTTATGTAAAAGCTCTTACCATAGAATAAAAATGGTTTTTTTGTTTGGTTGGTTTTTTTGGTCTTTTTGAGACAGGGTCTCCCAGTAGCCCCAGCTGTCCTGGAACTTACTATGTAGACCAGGATGGCCTTGAGCTCACAGAGATCCACCTGCCTCTGCCTCCCGAGTGCTGGGATTAAAGGCATGCACCACCACGTGTTTTTTAAACATAAGAAAGTTGTTCTCAGACTCATTCTTGATGGGAACTAGAGAGATGGTTCAGTGGTTAAGAGCAGGTACTGCTCTTGCAGAGGGCCTGAGCACCCACATTAGATTGCTTGCAATCACATTAGATTGTTTGCCTCTGATATCTACAGTCAGTCTCTCTCTCTCTCTCTCTCTCTCTCTCTCTCTCTCTCTCTCTCTCTCTCTCTCTCTCCCTCTCTCCCCCTCTCCCCCTCTCCCTCTCCCTCTCTTCCCCTCTCCCCCTCTCTCCCTCTCTCCCTCTCTCCCCTCCCCCCAGCCCCCCCATACATGTAATTAAAATAAATGGCTTCAAAACTCTATTCTTGACTACTAGGATTCCTGGATACATATCAATACCCCATTATAAAAGGAATTTGAATAAGTCTTTTTTTCAAACCCTAAAATTATTTCTGAAAAGCAGAAAACAATCACTATGAAGAAGCATTCTCAACCAAACAAAGCATTTGTTAATATGGTTCATGTAAACTAAGATCAAACATAAACTAAAAGCATCTAAGTTTATTAGACTGGATCTTTAACAGGTGTTATTTTTTTCTATGTTAATGATGTCACCTTTAAAAGCCTCAAAACAGGGCTGGAGAAATGTCTCAGTGGTTAAGAGGACCTGCTGTACTTTCAGAAACCAGAGTTCAGTTCTGAGCACCCATATGGCAGCTAACAACAATCCTCAACTTAAGTTCCAGGAGATCTGATGTCCTCTTCTGGCCTCTGAGGGCATTGTACACACACGGTGCATACATACATACAGGCAAAACATTCATACACAAAAGGTACAAATAAATTTTTAAAATAAAATAAAAGCCTCACGGGGCATAAATATAATAAATAAAGATACTTGAATTAATCATGAAAATATCAGACCCTGTTTGACTCCATGTCCTCTGAGAGGATACTAAGTTTGTTGTTTGATTTTTTTATTTTTATTTTTATTTTATTTTATTATTTTTTTTGAGACAGGTTCTCACCCTGTAGTCTAGGAATTTTCTCTATAGCCCAAACTTACCTGGAACTTTCAGGCCTCCTCAGTGCTGGGATTACAGGCATGTATATGTCATCCAGCTAGGATGGTAAATTTAAAAGTTAAAGTCCTACATTCTGAAGAGCAGCAGGGCAGATGAGAGACCATTCATGTCTAACAGGGTACTTTGTACCAGGTGCTGGGGATGCCAGAATGTATAATGTGGAAGTGAGGAGGACCTGTTGCCTCTGGGTGTATAACATAAGCCCCTAGGTGTGGAGGGGTTCCTGATAAAGAATGCGTCCTTGAAGGAGTCTGTGATGATGAGGAGGGAGGGGTTACATTGGGGGGGGGGGAGAGAGAGAGAGAGAGAGACTCCACTCAACCACCTGCATCTCCAGCAAAAATAAAGGCACACGAAGAGCTGATTTGGTTCTTTGTGGTCTTCCTCTGTATGCTGCATTATCCTTGCCTGCCACTTAGTTTCGTGGCAGACCTTATACTGCTGCTGGAATGTAGGACTGAGTCACAGCTCCCTCTGAGCTTTCATATCTATGAAATTAAAGGTGCCATCCATTCTCCACATTCCCTTGCAAAGCCAGATGGGGAACTGCAGATACAGAATTTACAAATGACAGGATTTGAGGAAATTTTTTTTTTTCATTTCACACCAATATATTTTCTTGCTTCATAAGAAAAAGAATTCTGGGGCTGGAGAGATAGCTCAGTGGTTAAGAACACTGGTTGTTCTTGCAGAAGACCTGGGTTCAAATCCAAGCACCCACATGGCAGCTAATAACTATCTAACTTGAGCCCCAGGGTATCTGACAGCCTCTTCTGACCTCCACGGGCATTGTACTACACGGGTGCACTTACCTACATGCAGGCAATACACAAATACACATAAAAAAATAAAAATAATAAAATTATTTTTAAAGTTTTTTTAAAAAAAAAAGGAAAAAGAATTCTAAAAGCAGTATAGAGTACACAGCACAGTGCTACAGAACATTGAATAAGCATCGGTTGTTTAAAAGCCACAGCAGAGACTGACTCTCTAAGTTGTTCAGTTTCACAAACTGAGTCTTGAAAGCAAGATTTCAGTTCACACAGTGCGTTATTGGTTGAGGCCGTTCATTCATGTTAAATATAGCAATGGAATGGGAACATTTTAGTTGAAACTTGCTTTCAGGTGCTTGTTTTGGTAAATTATAACTAGCTCTATAAGTCCCATTAGTCAACATTGGGTGTTATAGTTAGTTATTAAGATTGCTGTTTAAGCTGGGCATGGTGGATTTAAGACTAAAACAAACTAACTAGAATTTATATTTATAACGTGTATTAATATCACAGCTCATTTTAAAGGTTGTCTACTTTTTTTTTTTTTTTTTTTTTTTTTTTTTTTTTTTTGTCTTTTTGAGACAGGGTCTCCCTAAAGCCCCAGCTGGCCTGGGCTCACTATGTAGACCAGGCTGGTCTTGAACTCACAGAGATCTGCCTGTCTCTGTCTCCCGAGTGCTGGGACTAAAAGCATGCACCACCATGCCTGGCTATCTGCTATTTCTTTAAAAAATATTTGCGGGGCTGGAGAGATGGCTCAGCGATTAAGAGCACTGACTGTTCTTACAGAAGACTGGGGTTTGAATCCCAGCACCCACCCACATGGCAGCTAACAACTGTCAATAACTCCAGTTTCAGGGGATCCAAAGCCCTCTTCTGTCCTCCGTGGGCATTGCATGACACAGGTGCACTTGTGTACATTCACACAATATATACATACACATAACTTAAAAAAAAAAAAGGAAAAAAATATTTGCAAGGAATCTTTTGGGATGTAAAAATTCTCAATACAATGTCATAGATGGTGATTCAAGGAAAACCAAAAATACCTAAATTTTGCAAGCATTTAATAAGTATGCTCTGGAGAAATGAATAGATGAGTAGATGGATAAAGGGGGAAAGATTTTATCAATTAAATATGGTGAGGTAACTATTTCTAGTGGGAGCTAAGGGCCTAAAATCTAAAAGGTTAATATCGCAAGGGTGTATAACTGATAGTGTGATACTAGTAAATAGATACCTTATTGAGGCAACTGAAGCAATAGACAATTACATGTACATAGTTATATGCATGAGAAACCTTCGGCTCAAAAAATACACCATACTTAAAATGAAAATCTAAGGCACACAGAATACCAAATGTCCCCAGAGCCCAGAGCTCTTCCTCAAAGCAGAAAGGAGCCGAAGAAACCTATTGCTTATTTTCCTTCATGTCCTACAGCCTGTCATCAAAAGCTACCTTACACGTGTAGCCAGGCAGGTGGTGAGAGAGTGCCTTGAATGCAGACATTGTTCTGATTCATGTGGGGACTCTGCCTGTCTAGAACTTAGTCAAGAAGAGTATGTTTCTCTGGCATGAGGGTCCATCTCAGTGCTATTCTCATCTGTGTTTCTCAGACTTGATGTTTACCCTTCTTTATAGCTGTAATCCTCACGTCTGTACCCTGTTTCAGGTCTCTCAGTTGTTCAGACAGAGGCCAAGAAGAGCTGCCATTGCCTCTGCACCATCCCACCCCTTGTTGGAATGGCTCAGGCTATAAAGCCATTGGGGGTTCCTCAGTTCCTACTGAATGTCCTGGAGCCACAGACCATGCAAGGCAAGCTGGCAAAACACCTTGTCCTAGGCCACTGTCAGCAGGAATGCAAGGTCACCTCTCAGATGCCAGGGCTGTGTCCCTACCCCCACACAGTTCCCCTCTGCCATCACCTGTCCCCTCCAGCTACCACTTGCAGCTTGCCACTGATCAGCAGACTGGAAGGGATGGTCAGCCAGGGCAACAGCCTCTTGGGCCCTCCTCCTCTGCTGTGACCCACAGAAGCGATGGCCATACCTTGACCCAGCCTCCCAGCCCAAGAGGCCATGAGTTCGCCAGCCCAGAGCATGGGATAGATGACGGAATGTGGAAGAGGGCCTCACTGCCTCAGCGACTCCCTCCTTGGGTGAAGTGGGCCCACGCAGTGAGAGAGGACAGCCTATCTGAGGAAGCCTTGGCTTCTGAGTTCACAAACCTGAAGCACTATAACAAAGTGATGAGTCTCCCAAGTTCATGCAGCACTTCCGACCCAGACACTCCAGGGAGGATCTCTCTCCGAATATCCGAGTCAGCCCTGCAGGCTTCCCCACCACCCCGGGCTGACTATGATGATGAAGTATTTGTGAAGGACTTGTATCCCAAGGCTACATCAAGCCCCACATTTGAAGCTCTCCCCCCACCCCCACCTCCACCTCCTCCACCAAGCCAGGAAACCCCAGTGAACAGCTCAGATGACTTCCCTCCACCCCCTCCACAAGCCCTATATGAGGCACCACTGGACATGGAGGCACACAGGGAACCCAGCAACAGGTAAGTGAGCAGCCTTAGGTGGGTGGGGCAAGCCTCTGGCTGAGGAGGAAGAGATGTTCACAGACAGGCTCCCCAGCGTCTCCATCTGTTGGCCACAGGAGAGCCCTAGGATAGAGATTCACAGACTCAGCTGATACAGCTGGTTCATTTGTTTACTTTGGGGGGGCGAGGGGGGCTAGTGTTTTTTGGGTGCCAAGGAGTGAAAGAGTCAAATCCCAAACCCACTTTGCTGGCTGAGTTCTGGATTAGTTAAATAAGAATAGAATGCAGAAATGCCATTTTATTAATAATGGGAAAATATTAAAGAATACAACTTCCATCTGGATGAAGGCATCCTCCTGGCTAAACAGGTTTGCCCACCTTAGTCACACAGCCTGGAGGCAGCCTCTCAAGGAAGAGCCTTGGCTGTCATACCCACTTCTCTGACCAGAGACAGAGGAAGGACCAAGGGCAGAGCTCAAGGTCAGTAGTGTTAGAAAACTTCAGAAGTCAGGAGGATAATGAGGAACAAGCATTTTCCCACACAGAGTCTAAGACTAACGATTACTCCTAACAGAATTCTCTTTGGGGTCCTCAGGGAGATGCATTGGGTAAAGGTGCTTGCCACCAAGCCTGACAACCTGAGTTTTAACTCCCAGAACTCACATGGTGAAAGGAGAGAACCTACTGCAAGGTGTCCTCTGACCTCCACAGATATATGCGCATGTGCGTGTACACACCTTTTTTTCCTTACTCCTTTCTCAGCATTGAGCCTGGGAAGTAGTCCCTGCAAGGGTAACTTTGGCAGGACAGTCAATTGCATGTTTGCTGAGTTAGGGACACTGTAATCATTCTGACACGCACAAATAGATAAATATAAAAATAAATTCTTGCTTGGGTAGCACCTTCTGAATGCCACAAGGATCACTTACCACATTGCTTTTGTCCATCCACCTCTTTCAGAAAGCTCTGGATTCTGGTAGCAACATTTGCCAAAACTGGTTTCCTAGTGAGTGCATCTTCTGGGACTAGCCCTGGACTCAGGAGAAGGCTGTTTAGAGCCCTCTTGGTTTGGGAGAAGGTGCCACAGTCACTGTCTCCTCATGCCACTCCTGATTTTGGTAGCTGTGGCCGTGACAGTTTTTCCTTATGCTTCCTCTGCCTTCATCTTCACCTCTTTTTGACTCCTCTCTTAACCGGTCCCCTCTCTTTCTCTCGTAACTCCAGCAGATTTTCCAATAAGACCGTTACAAGGGAAGGATGCATGCCTGGTGCAGCCCATTTGGTGGGTAGTCAGGTAATTGCTTCCATACCACCCCAAACTTTGGCCAGAGGTTCAGAAGGCAGTGAATCTTCCCCAGTTCTCAACATGAGTATTCAACCTCAACTCACTGGGCATCTTGGCAAGCAGCCATCTCCTAGCTGGACCCCAAATCTCATCTGTGAACCTGTCGGTGGAACTCAGAATGTGGGAAAGTCAGTCAGTGCTGAGCCTCAGAAGGTCTCGGAAGACATCAGAACAGTGACTCTTGCCAAGGAAATTGTCCACCAGGACAGATCTCTGGCAGACATTTTGGATCCAGACTCCAGAATGAAAACAACGATGGATCTGATGGAGGGATTGTTCCCCCGAGATGCTAGTGTGCTGAAGGGAAGCGATGTAAAGAGGAAGGCTTTACAGAGAACTGTCAGGCACACAGGATGTGAAGGCAAAAGGTAAGTCCCCTTTAGTGTCTCCAGAGAGCCTTACAACTGAACTCCTTCTGTGGGGTAATGGTTGTATAGCCTAGGAGTACTTATCCAGTGTGTTCCTACTTCCACAGGTCACTGACCAAGAGTGGCATTCCACCTCAGCCTTAGGGGAGTAACTCTGAGGAAAGGATATGGGATAGATGCCCACAGCAAAAACAATAGCAGTAATAATCACTGTGTTAATACTTAATGTTTACTGTTCATGCATCAGGCATCAGGTTCTTTCTGTAAACATTCCATTTCATCTTCACAAGTACCTTCTGAGAGAACTGCCAGCTCCCTCTGAAGCACAGAGGAGTTAAGGTCATGCTCCACCAAGGCCCTACAATGTGTGTGGGGGGGCACTTGGATTTGAAGTTAGCTCCTGACTGCCTGCATGCTGTCGGAATGATAACACAGTGTCCCTAACTCAGCAAACATGCAATTGACTGTCCTGCCAGAGCTACCCTTGCGGGGACTACTCCCCAGGCTCAGTGCTGAGAAAGGAGTAAGGAAAAAAGGTGGACATGTCTGAGGCCTTTATAAAAACAAGGTGGACATGTCTTTATATATGGACAAGAGCCTAGACAAATAGATTTATTTACTACACAGAGAATTAAGGTGAGCATTTGCTCAGATCCTGAGCATTAAGAAAGTGGGCACTGTCCCGGATTTGCTCGGCCCCTTAGCCCTGCTCCTGCGGCTTCCTGAACCCTGTGCTGATGGTCCTTTAGCAGTTTCAGTGCCCAGCCACAGTGAGTCAACCTTGCAGTCTATATTCTTCATTCTCCTGATTTCTCTTGGGTTATTCTGAGTTTTTTACATGTTTGGCTTTTTTAAAGGACTATTGGGGGGGCGAAGATTATAGAGTGGTTTTTTCTTTTTAATTTTCAATGAAAGCTATATATATTGACAGACTGAGACTCAGCAGTTAGTAGCTTCCAGACTAAATTAAAACAGAACATTCATCCAAATTTGGGTTTTCATTTTAGAAATTTCCAGCTGCTTCTAATTGAATTAGTAACAGGAACACCACGTTTTATTTGGGCAGGAGGGAAAAACCTAAGAGCCATGTGCCTAGTATTTACAAGCTGTGGGCCCTGTTCTCAGCGGTCCTCGTTTGTAGCTCTCCAGTCACCTTGTCTGTCCCCTTCTCTTCAGATCTGGAGAATAGAAGCTACTTAGGTGTGATGGCTTATCCAGGGTCATGTTTTAGCAAACATTACTGAACACCTGCAGTGTGCAAGGCAGCTCAGTTTGTACCACAGAGGCCCAAGGCTGAGTTTCTATGGGTGTGCCAGTCAGTTCATCATGGTGAGCATAGATGGTCTTCTTGCTGCTGCTTAATAACTCACTGCACCGAGACCAAAGTAAGTTCACAGTACATCCTTAGAAAGACACTTCCTTTGAGAACCTATGTTCTGGGGCTGGAGAGATAGCTCAGTGGTTAAGAACACTGACTATTCTTGCAGAAGACCTGGGTTCGAATCCCAGCACCCACATGGCAGCTAACAACTGTCTGTACCTCCAGTTCCAGGGGGATCCAACAGCCTCTTCCGTCCTCTGCGGGCATTGCATGACACGGGTGCACTTACCGACATGCAGGCAATACACACATACACATAAAATAAAAATAAATAAT
>NW_008347125.1:3738356-3762425 GCF_000622305.1 Nannospalax galili
CATAAAATAAAAATAAATAATTTTTTTTTCTAAAGAACCTATATTCTTTCAGTAGATTTGGTAGACATGGTCCTGCAAGGTTTACAGTACTGAGACTTTCCTGAAGATTTCAGAAAGATGGCATGCGCCATCTTCTGGTGAAAATAAGCATGCCCATTGTGGTAAGGCTCAGCAAGTAGCCACTGTGAGGTTTAATCAGATGCTGGAGAAGCCAACTTGAAGCACAAGAGATACTCTGATAGAAACTGAAGCACGTGTATCTGAAGATTTTTTTTCCACTTTTATAATCAACTGGATTAAACGTAGATATGCTGGTTAAAGGTCATCAACTATCACTTGAAGGAAGCTGGTGAAGCAGCCAGTTTTTGTTTTGTTTTGTTTGTTGTGGTTTTTTATTCTTGAGTAAAATTGTAGGCTCGGTGTGAAATATCATTTTCCAAGGAAAACCTAACTTACTTCCATGAATCATTTATTTAGTGGATGGTGTCTGAACTCTGGTGTGGGGCTTGGATTGTAGTAAAGCACTTGCCTAGCATGCTCGAAGCCCTGAGTTTAATCCCCAGCTCCTCCAAGAATAAAATAAAGGACAGCTGATTACAGTAAAACTGATAGCACTAGGTGCCATGTTTCTCAATCCTTGGTTTTCTGGACAGCTTTGAGCCCCAACTCCTGCCCTGTTATATAATCACTGAGTAGGTTTTCTTTTTCCTTTCCTTTTCTTTTGAGATAGGGTCATGCTGTATATTCTTGGCTGGTGTCAAACTCATGATCCTCCTGCCTCAGCCTCTCAAGTGCTAAGTTTAGACAAGCACCTACACATCTAGTTAATGAGTAGGTTTTATATTAATTCACTGTAAACCAGCATACACTACATTTTATAGATATCAAACTTAAGATGAAAATTTATACATATTTAAGCAATAATATAGTAGGCATCAGAAAGATTACAAATAGACAGAGAGAAGAAACAACCTAAAACCTGGAACCATGCAGTAACTTGGAAGTGCGTTCATGTTGCTCAAACCACAGCTGTATATTGTCTTTTTGTGAAATAAGGAGTCAGAATTGTTCTGTTTATCACAGGAAGAATCCCACAGGCAGATAGGGTAAATGACTTGAAACCCTGGTTCCCCGTTGATCCCCAGTTCTACCTCTGATAATTTCCATCCTGGGTTTGTCTGGCTTTAGGGGCTCTCCACAAGAGAATCACTCATTAGTAAATATTTGCTCATTCATCATAATTTCTGGGGGGAAAATCAAATACAACATTCTGCACATGCCTGAATGATGAGACATGCATGGTGACATCTCCTGACATGTGCGCTGTGTTCCAGGAGCGATGACAAGGAAGCAGCAGCCATACTGGTCAACTGCCCTACCTACTACAGTGTGTCTGCTGCCAAAGCAGAGCTTCTGAGCAAAATTAAAGATATGCCAGAGGAGGTGAATGACGAAGAGGAGCAGGTGGACGTCAATGAAAAGAAGGTAAGTGAGGCGTGGGGGTGTCCTTGTTCTGCTTTCCCAGAAAGTCAAGTTCCTCGTAGTGAGTAGGGCTGAGGCCCCTAAGGCAGAGGGAAGGAACCTGTAGCATAGCTCTCCTGTAAGTAGACAGGGCAGGTAAGTCACTGTCATTCTCATTTTACAGATGATGGAAGTGAAGCTTAGAAAGATTGAGGTATTTCTTGCCGGGCATGGTGGTGCACTCCTTTAATCCCAGGCAGAGGCAGGCGGATCTCTGTGAGTTCAAGGCCAGCCTGGTCTGCATAGTGAGTTCCAGGCCAGCTGGGACTACAGGGAGACCCTGTCTCTGAAAGACAAAAAAAAAAAATTTTGTGTGTGATATGTGAAGGAGTCAGGGCCTGCACTTGCCCTAGTGGCAGCCAGTTATCAAGACATTTCCAAGTAAAGGTAACATTAGCCTTTGTACATTCCTAAGCTCTCTGCAGTACCTCAAGGCAGCTCTTGAAAGCACAGGATTGGAATTCAGTTGTTAGCATTTGGTACTCCTACAGAAATTTTAAATGTCAAACATTTTTAAAATGACCGTGCTATTGTCACAGTCTTCCCACGATGATCTGGGCTGGCCTTGTCTTCAGATAGAAAGTTCTCACCATTCCTTGCCTACAATTCTCCAGATATCCCAAACATGCATTCTATATCTCTCAGTTGGATGGAGCATGGCCTATGTGTTTCAGTGGTACTGATTCCCAGAGATACTTGCCTAGCAATTCTTCATTGATTGTACAGTATGTGCTCCAGGCCCTCTTGTTGGTGTGTTGATAAAACCACAGGGCACAGACCTTAGGAAAGGAGGCATTAGGGAAGTACCCCTTCAGAGGGTCCCCACCCCCATGCTCCACCTCTGTGGGCTCAGGGCTTCATGCTGCTGCAGGTGTTGCAGTAACAAAGGCTCCCTCCCAGCCAAGGGCTTTCCATTCAGATACCTTCTGTGTTGATGTCCCTGTCAGCACTGCTGAGCATGCCCCTATTGTGGGTCCTGTGCTGGGAGATGAGAGCCCTTTGCTCTTTTCCAAAGAAGGAGCCATATAAATACCATTACTTGTATGGAATGCCATGATGTCTTTAATTGTTTTACAGAGAGTTTTGCTATCTTGTTTGTTGCATGTAGGTATCTCTGCATTACACTAGCAGAGAAGCAAATTATTCAGTAGTTTTTTTCTTCGTTTTCTTTTTTAACTGCTTTTTCACTACTTTATTTTCCTCTCACTCTGAGGAGTACTGGGAAAAATGTATTTTCAAACCAAGAATATGAAAGGGTGTAGGATTAACTCATCAGCACAGGAAATGAGGTAGCACTAGCTGTGTTTGAGGTATGGGCTCTGTTGTTTTACGTGGTGCTATTTACACAGAATTCCACTAGTACCTATGTTGGCACACTTTACACTGAAGTAATCAGAATTAGAGAACTGAAGTGCTTGGGCCACACAGCTGATAAATGGTAAAGTCAGAATTTAACCTCAACTCCACTTGATCCTAAGCCTGCTAAAAGTTGCTCCCAAGTCAGCTGCCTCTAAACCTTGCATCCCTGGGAATTGAGCTAAAATGGAGGTTGCCTGGGCAGCTAACCAGAGTCAAAGTTTGAACTTAAAATCAACTTTAAACCAAAAGGATGAGGATAACAAGGCCAGTGATTTGAGGCCTGAGGGTGTCAATTCACGTTCAGTACCTCTGAGCACCAGGCTTCAGAGGAGAGAGGCCTGCTCACAGTCAGGATGGGAAGGGACACTACAGAGGGACACTCCCAGATGGGTGCAGGCACATACCCAGGGCCTGGCACTTGTACTCAGTAAATTATCACTAAATGCCATGACAAAGAACAGAACTCTAAGCTGGGTTTTGCCATTTGTTTTTTAAATTTTTTACTGATTTTGTGTGTGTGTGTGTGTGTGTGTGTGTGTGTGTGTGTGTGTATTTCATACAAAACATCCCAAACAATCTTTTTCATCTTTATACCCACATCCCAAATGGCACCCTCCCATAGCTCTCCCCCACCCCCACTGGAGCCCATATACTCTGTCATCCCTCTTACGTCTACTGTTTTGTCAGTGTCCCTGAACCGTTTCCCAGCGCAAGTCCATCCACTGAGTCTAGTCAGCCTATCTAGAGTCCCTTATTTTAGGAAGATGAGTTCTTCCTCATCTAGCAACAATCAGTTGCCAACATTCCTTTAGATAAGATTGGGGTCTGCTGTTCATTTTCCCAGTTCTATGCTGCGTTACTTCCTGGGAGTCCCTTGGGTCACTATGGCCAACAACTCAAAAGAAGTTATCTCCTGTCTGGCATTGTTTTTTATTATGTAGCTTTTAGCTGTTAAATACACACAAACTCTTAAAGAATTAAAGATCCCTTTAATCTTTGGTTATAATTTCCTTTTGGGTGTTTAAGACTATACTGTTGGCCCAGAACAAACAGTTTATTTTTACTCTTAAGGTCAATTGAAGATCTGTTCCTCAGGGGTCACATGGGCTTGGGAGGAGCCCCTGGCTCCTTTCTTTTACCAGTTCCATCTATGTAAAGATAAGTCAAAGGTCCTGCTCAACCATGGTTGGCTTCACTTGGAAGCATGGAGGAAATATTTCCTCTGTGTTGACCCTCCTCTTTGTAGACTGGACACTGGTTCAAGTCCATCTGGTGGGGTCTCCATGGCCTCCCTGAACAAGAAGACAGGTGACTTACCACAGTTATAGGACATTTTGATTGATGCTCCATAGTCCCCTGGAACTTAGTCAACCTAGGAGGGCAAGGAGCAAAAACTATCCTTTATGTCCTTTTGACAAGATTAGTATAGGCCTCAAAGTATGGCTGTTAAACATCCAGGAAGGTTAGTTCCACCAGTCTGACACTTAATTTCCATGCACTGTGTATGTAAATCTTGGGCAAAATCCAAACGTTCTCAGATAAACCTTGACTAGACATATATTTTGTTCCTTGAACTAGTTGTATGTATAATTTGTCAGTAGGTTGTTGGACTAATATGGTTCCCTCTAGTTTTTTAAAACTAGCTAGGAATTATTTAACTCTCTCACCATCTAACCTTTCCACCATGGTTTCCCCATTTAAAGTGCCCCCATTTTTTGCATTTCTCTTAATACCCTTCTCCTATGGTCCCACCTCTTTTGGGCTCCTTCTTTCCCTTTATCTCCAAGGTTCCTTGTATAACCCTCCCTCCCCCTCCCATTTAAATAACCCCGTTTTTATCCATATCTCCCTTAGTAACACCTGTTTCCTACTGTTCTCTATCAAGTTCTTTCATTTCCTTTACCGTCCCCGGTTCCTTTTCATTAATCCTTGTTCTTATAGTTATGTCTACATACATACTCACTTATAAGGATTTGGTGCTAGGATCCAGTTATGAGGGAGAACATACATCGTTTGTTTTTCTGAGTCTGTGTTACTTCACTTAGTATAACAGTTTCTAGTTCCATCCAATTACCTGCAAATTTCATGATTACATCTTTCTTTACTGCTGAGTAAAACTCTATCATATAAATGCACTACATTTTCATTATCCACTCATCCGTTGAGGGACACTTAGGTTGCTTCCATCTCTTAGCTATTGTGAAAAGAGCAGCAATGAACATGGATGTACAAGTGTCTCTGCAATAGGACGAGTTCTTTGGGTATATGCCAAGGAGTGGTATAACTGGGTCAAATGGTAGGTTCATTTGGAGTTTTTTAAGAGTTCTCCACACTGCTTTCCATAGGGGTTGAACAAGTTTTCAATCCCACCAGCAGTGGATGAGTGTTCCCCTTTCCCCACATCCTCTCCAACATTTGGTATCATTTGTTCTCTTGATCTTAGCAGTCTGACTGGGGTAAGATGAAATCTTAAAGTAGTTTTAATTTGCATTTCCCTAATTACTAGTGATGTTGAACACCTTTTAAGATGCTTCTTAGCCATCTTTATTTCTTCTTTTGAGAACTCTCTGTTCAGCTCCTTTGCCCATCTTTTAATTGAGTTGCTTCCTTTCTTGATTCTTTGTTTTCTGAGTTCTTTATATATTCTGGATGTTAAACCTCTGTCAGATGTGTTGCTAGTGAAGATTTTCTCCCATTCTGTGGGTTTTCTCTTCACTTCCCTGGTTGTTTCTTTTGATTTACAGAAGCTTTTTGGTTTAATGAGGTCCCATTTGTTGATTCTTGACCTTATTTCCTGAGCAATTGATGTCCAATTTAGAAAGTTTTTTCCTACACATATATCTTGTAGGTTATCGCCAATGTTTTCTTCTAAGATTGCAGAGTTTTTGTGCAAGGTGAAAGATAGGGGTTTATTTTCATTTTACAGGTGAAAATCCAGTTTTGCCAGCACCATTTGCTGAACATGCTACCTTTCCTCCAGTGAATGTTCTTGACCCCTTTGTCAAATATCACATGGTTGCATGTACTCATTATTTGGTTCTTCAGTTTTGTTCCATTGATCTACAGGTCTAGATTTGTGCCATTACCATGTTGTTTTTATGACTATAACTCTGTAATATAGTTTAAAATCTGGTATAGTAATACCCCTAGCATTGCTCCTAGTGCTCAGGGTTGCTTTGGCTATCTGAGGTCTTTTGTGCTTCCATATGAATCTTAGAATGGTTTTTTTCCAGTTCTGTGATGAATGGCATGGGGATTTTGATTGGCATTGCATTGAATCTATAAATGACTTTTCATAGGATGGTCATTTTCACAATATTAATTCTTCCAATCCATGAGCATGGGAGGTCCTTCCATCTTCTGGTGTCTTCCTCACCCTCTTTCTTTAAAATTTTAAAATTTTCATTGTAGAGCTCTTTAATATCTTTGGTCAGGTTTATTCCAATATTTTTTTTTTTTGAGGCTATTGTGAAAGGGAGTGTTTCCATGTATTCTTTCTCTGATTGCTTGTTACTGGTATATAGAAAAGCTACAGACTTTGTAGGTTAATTTTGTAACTGCCACTTTACTGAAAGTGTCAATCATTTCTTGGAGTTTTCTGGTAGAATTTTGGCATCTCTTAGATACACTATCATAATATTTACAAAAAGGGATAATTTGATCTCTTCTTTTCCAATTCCTCCTTTGATTTCCTTCTCTTGTCTTATTGCTCTTACAAGAGTTTCAAGCACTATGTTAAAAAGGAGTGGAGATAGTGGGCAGCCTTGTCTGGTTCCTTATTTCAATGGAAATGCTTCCAGTTTTTCTCCATTTAGAATGATTTTGGCTGTGGGTTTGTTATATATGGCTTTAATTATGTTCAGGTATATTCCCTCCACTCCAATTCTCTCTAGAACTTTAAACATAAAAGCATGTTGAGTTTTGTCAAAAGCCTTCTCTGCATCTATTGAGATGACCATGTGGTTCTTGTCTTTGAGCCCATTTATATGATTTATGACATTTATTGACTTATGTATATCGAACCATCCCTGCATCTCTGGAATAAAGCCAACTTGATCATGAGGGATGATCTTTCAGATGTGTGTCTATATGCAGTTTTCAAGTATTTTGTTGAGAATTTCTGCATCTGTGTTCATTAAGGACATGGGTCTATAGTTTTCTTTTTTGGTTGTATCTTTACCTGGCTTTGGTATTAGAGTGATGCTGGCTTCATAAAAAGAATTTGGAAGTTCTCCCTCCATTTCTGTCTTTTTAACTCAATTAAGTAATATTGGATATAGATCTTCTTTAAATGTCTGGTAGAATTCTGCTATAAATCCATCTGGTCCTAGGCTTTTTTTAGATGGGAGGTTTTGTATTACTGTTTCAATTTCCTTATGTACTAACAGGTCTGTTTAAACTGCTGTTGATCTTTTCTTGGTTTAGTTTTTGTGACTCCCATGCTTTTAGATACCCGTCCATTTCTTTTAGGTTTTCAAATTTAGTAGCGTATAGGTTTTTAAAGTATTCCTTTATAATGTTCTTGATCTTTTTGGTGTCTGTTCTGATGTTTCCCCTTTCATTTTGTTGATTTGGAGGTGTTCTTTCTTCCTTTTGGTTAACTGGGCTAAGGGTCTGTCAATCTTGTTTATCTCTTCAAAGAACCAGCTCTTGGATTTGTTGATTCTTTGTATTGTTTTCTTTGTTTCAATTTCATTAATTTCTTCCCTGATTTTTGTTATTTCTTGTCTGCTGGGTTTGGGTTTCATTTGTTGTTGCTTTTCAAGTGTCTTGAGTTGCAATGTTAAGTCATTTGTTTGTGTTCTGATTTTTTTTTTTTTAATGTGCATGAGTGTATTGCCTGCTTGTATGTTAGTGCACCCGTGTCATGCAATGCCACGGAGGTCAGAAGAGAGCTTCAGATTCCCCTGGAACTGGAGCTACGGACGGTTTGTAGCCACCATGTGGGTGCTGGGAATCAAACCCAGGTCCTCTGCAAGAGCAGTCAGTGCTCTTAACCGCTGAGCCATCTCTCCAGCCCCTCTTTCTGATTTTTTTAATGTAGGCACTTAGAACTATAAACGTCCCTCTAAGGACAGCTTTCAGTGTGTCCCAGAGGTTTTGTTGTGTTGTATTGTCCTTTTCATTTAGTTCCAGGAATACTTTTTTTTTTTTTTAATTTTTCCTTTTACCCATTCAACCTTCAGGGGGGGTTTTTTTAAACTCCATTGGTTCATGTGGTGACTAGGGCTTCTTCCGGCGTTGATTTTAAGCTTTATTGCATTGTGGCCTGATAGAATGCATGGAATTATTTCTATCTTTTTGTACTTGTTGAGGCTTGTTTTGTGCCCCATTTTACAGTCGATTTTGGAGAAAGTTCCATGGGGTGCTGAATAGAAAGTATGTTCTTTGGTGTTTGGGTGAAATATTTGGTAGATGTCTGTTAGGTTCATTTAAGGTATGGTATTGTTTAATTCAGATGTCTCTCTGTTAATACTCTGTCCTGTTGACCTATCTAATGGAGACAGTAGGATAGTGAAGTCCCCTACTGTTAATGGGTTGGGATTAATCTGGGTCTTAAAGTCCTGTAGTATTGTTTTTATGAAGTTGGGTGTACCAGAGTTTGGTGAATATATGTTCATGATTGTCATATCTTCTTGATTAATTGTTCCTTTGGTCAGAATGAAGTGGCCCTCTTTATCTCTTCTGATTAGTTTTAGTTTGAAGTCTATTTTGTCAGATACTAGAAATGCAATGCCTGCTTTTTTCTTAGTACCATTTGCTTGGAATATTTTTTTTTCCATCCTTTCACCTTCAGGTAGTGCCTGTCCTTGTAAGTGAGATGAGTTTCTCGCAGACAACAAAAAGATGGGTTTTGTTTCTTAATCCATTCAACTAGTCTGCATCTTTTGACTGGGGAGCTTAGTCCATTGATATTTAAAGTTATTAATGAAAGATACGTCATTTTGAAAAGATATTAATGAAAGATAAAGTTATTAATGAAATGTCATTTTGAAAGATATGTCATTCCTGTCGTTTTGATTTCTGTTCACATTCTTGGTGTAACTGTGCATTTTTACAGTTATACCTTCAGTAAGTTTCTTTCTGTTACCCTTTGGGTATAGTCGTTCCTTTCTCAAGCTCTTTGTATTGCTTCAAGAACTATCTGAAGGGCTGGTTTTGTGGACATGAGTTCCTTCAGCCTATTAATGTCCTGGAAGATTTTTCTTTCCCCTTTGACTATAATAGACATTTTGGCTGGGTAAAGTAATCTGGGTTGGCATCTGTGGTCATTTAGAACGGGGAATACTTTGGTCCAGGCTCTTCTGATTTTCATAGTTTGCACTGAAAAGTCAGCTGTAATTCCGATGGGTTTTCCCTTATATGTGACTTGTTTTTCTTTTGAAGCTTTCAATATTCTCTTTGTTCTGTACATTTAGTGTTTTTACTATGATGTGCCATGGAGAGTTTCTTTTCTGGTCCTGTCTATTTGATGTTCTATGTGCTTCTTGTATTTATATGGACATGTCTTTCTTTAATTTGGGGAAATTTTCTTCTACAATCCTGTTGAAGATCTGATCCATACCGTCATCCTGAGATTCTTCTTCCTGTATGCCTATGATGCATACGTTTGGTCTTTTTATGGTGTCGCACAATTCCTGCATATTCCATTCTTGTGTTTTAGACAGTGCTGGGCCAGGGCCTTGTGTATGCTAGGCAAGCACTCTGCCAAATGGCCTACATCTCCAGCCAAAAGCTGACCATATCTTAAAGAGATCACACAGATCCATATGCTGAAGACGTCACGCTCGACCAAAAGGCAAAAGAAGAGTCCATTTGTATTAGTCACTTTTTTGTTGCTGTGATAGAAACACTAACACAAGCAGTTTATAGAAGGAAGAGTTTATTTGAGCTTATGGTTCCAGGGGAATTACAGTCCGTCATGGCAGGGAGGCATGGTGGTTGGATGTGGCTGGAGCAGGAGCAGCAGAAGCTAAACTCACATCATCATCCAGGCACAGGAAGCAAGAGAGCGACTGGAGATGTGAACTTAAGAACTCTCTAAGCCCACCCCCAGTGACTTGCTTCCTCCGGGATAGCCACACCTTCTAAAACCTCCTAAAACAGCACCACCATCTGGGGACAAAATGTCCAAACACTTGGAGCCTATGGGGGACATTTTCATTCAAACCACCACACCATTGTTCCAAAATTGGCTTTCCCTGAAGTGTCCTGCTGGCTCCTCTGGCTCTCAGCTGCCCATGTTGCTCTTTATTCCTGAAGTCCAGGTTCCTTTGCCTCATTTCCTCTCATCCTGAGAAAAATTCCTTTAACATTTCTTTCAGAATAGATCTGCTGATGACAGTTTTTCAGCATATCTTTGTCATTCCAAAGGATACTTCCACTGGATATAGAATTCCAGGTGACCTTTCTTTATTCTTTCAGCTGTTAGAAGTGTTGTTCTGCTGGGCATGGTGGTGCACACCTTTAGCCCCAGCACTTGGGAGGCAGAGGCAGGGGATCTGTGAGTTCAGGGTTACCGTGGTCTACATAGCAAGTTCCAGGCCAGCTGGGGCTACAGGGAGACCCCGTCTCAAAGATACCAAGGAAAAAAAAGTATTGTTCTACTTTGTTACTTCTGAAGTTTCAGTCACTTCTGTGTTCTGCCTGTGTAGTGACTGCTCACTTTCCTTTCAACAGCATGTTTATGGTCCCTGGTTATCTTTATCTTGTTTGGTATATGCTGAGCTTCTTTTTTTAATTTTATTTATTATTTTTATTTTATGTGTATGCATGTATTGCCTACATGTAGGTAAGTGCACCCATGTCATGCAATGCCTGCAGAGGTTAGAAGAGGCTGTCGGATCCCCTGGGACTGGAGTTACAGTTGTTAGCTGCCATGTGGGTGCTGGAATTTGAACTTCTGCAAGAGCAACCAGTGTTCTTAACTGCTGATCCATCTCTCCAGCCCCAGAGCTTCTTATACTATATAGGTAGATAGCTTTCATCAAATGTGTAGCATTTTCAACCATTCTATCTTTAAATTTTTCATGCATTGATTTCTCACTTAGGAGTCCAGTGACACATTAGACTTTTTCATACTGTTCTACAAGTCCCTGAAGCTCTTCATTTTTTTTTTCCTTTCAGCTCTTCAGATTGGATAGTTCTTGTGGTCTGACCCTCAAGTCCATTGACTTTCTTGTCCATTCTATCAGTTAATTTTTTTTTAACGTTTCAAATATTGTATTCAGTTCTAAAATTTCCTTTTTTTTTTTTTGGAGTTTGTATTTCTTTGTTGATAGCTTGTACCTTGCCATTTATTTCAAGACTTTGTCATGGAGACTTTAGAAGACTTTGATAATACTAATATCAGGATTATCTCAAGGCTAGCACCTGTCAACTGCCTTTTCTGGTTCTTTCTAAACTGATGGCGTATTATGTTCTGAGTTTCTTTAGTAGTCTATGTCCTGAGACCCTGGATCCTTTTAGAATCCTCTAGAGAATGTTGAGTGTCTGAGGCAGCCCTCCCTAATTATGCTCAGACAACAAGTTCTGTCTCACCCTTGGATGGTAGTTCCAGCATCTATTCTGTTTTCAGAGCCTTTGTTCCAAGTCTGTTCCCAATGCGCCCTTTTGGGGGTTAGTCTGGAACTGAGCGTCGTTTCTATCACAGTGTAGGTCTCAAAGCCTTTGTGATCCCAGGGCCTCACATGAATTCATCCCACTTTCAAGCAGCTTCTGGTCCAGCTGCCTCCATTCCAGGGATTTTCGCTTCCTCTCTGACTCCCAGGAGTTCCTGTTCCTAGTCCTCTGGCTGGAAACACAGGTTCTGGTGGTGTCTTAGCAGCTTGTACAGCTGTACAGTTCCTCATTAAAAAGAAGAAAAATGTAATGGGGATCCCTCCCCCCCACTCTAGACCATAGGGGTCCCTTCCCCAGGCTCTTCTGACCAGGAAGAAGGGTTCTGGAGTGTAAATGCCTGTGCCACCACTGTGCAGTGGGATTCCTTGAGTGGAGCCACACTGATAGAGGTGGGAAAGGAAAAGGAAGAGAGAGGAGGGAGAAAGCACAGGTACCCCCACACCTGCTCACTGAAGCACTTTTCTCTCTGTGACTCTACAGACAAGCCTTTCTCAAGAGTTTCTGTCCTGAGGCTGTCATCAGATGAAAACCTGAACATTAAAAGGGTGAAAAACAGGAAACTCAGCCCCTATAGGTTATTATTTAAGTGTACAACACTCTGGGGTCTGCTGCCATAGCCACCTTCTCAGAATGCTCTTCAGAACCTCTGTATGTTAATTACAACCTGCAGAAGAGGGAGGCTATAATGGGATTATGGTGTCTTGACCCACACCAGAAGTCACCCTCTGGGGCTTGGCGGAAGGCAGGGCAGGTTTGAACTTCAGAAAAGTCACTCTGGCAGCTGTATGTGGAGTCGGATGGGAGGAGAGCGGGGAGATGATGCAACAGGGAGGTGTAAGTGGTGATACTGTCTCCAGGCAGCTCAGTAAGAGCTATGGGGGTGGGGAGGCTTTTAAAAAGGAAGCTAAATGGGCAGGAGCTGGCGATGGATTACATGTGCAGAATGGGGCAAGACAAGGATGACTTCCAGCTCCGGGCCACTGTCGTACCTGACAGATAGGTAGGAGAGCACCTGGAAGCAGAGGGGACATGAGTTCCGTTGAATTCCAGGTCCTACCATGTTATCAGACATTCCTGATAATTGGAACCAAGAGACCATCTCAAGTAGATATGTACATTCTGGTCACAAGCCTCCTGAAGAAATGGGAAAAGATTCTTGGCAGAGAATGTGCTGGAGAATGTTTGAAATAGCTGCCAGGCCCTGTGACCTTTGTGATTTGACCAGGTCACACAGCATAGGATGGAAGTGGTGCTGTTGCTGTCTCAAACTGCTCTTACTGTTTGGGCAAACTCAGCCAAAGACAGCAGTAATGTGACATGTCCTGGATCTTTCATTTGAAACCAAAGAAGCAGGCCTGGTGTGGTGGCACACACCTTTAATCCCATGACTCCAAAGGCAGAGGCAGGCAGATCTCTGTGAGATTGAGGCTAGCCTGATAGTGAATTCCAGGCCTGCTAACCCTGACTCAAAAAGCCAGAAAATTCAAAGTAAATAAATAATACCAAAGTAACAAGCCTGTGAGGTAGAAATAGCTTTTGCCAGGTTTGCACAGAAGACTAAACTCCACTCTATCCCAAAATCGCAGCCACTTGGCCAATAGTGCTGAATTATTCTTGTTTGAGACGAAGACAGCCAACAGAAGCCAGCTGTGTTTATTGTGACGTTCTTGGCAGCACTGCAGGCACAAGTCCTCAAAGCAGAAGACAGGCAGTGCTGCGCTGTGGGGGAACTAGGTACTCCCCTCTAGGTGTCTATGGCACAGAGTGCTGCGCTTTCTTCTTACTGTGACCTGATCTTATGATAGCAGAAAAAACTCAAGCATGTATAATATGTTTCTGTTCTGAAAATGCTTTTTCAATCTTTACTTCATTTGAGCTTCATAACATTCCTGTGAGTTCTTTTAATGTAGTGATTAAAAGTCAGTGCCCTGAGGCCAGACAGCCTTGTATAAGCCTGGCTGTGCCACTTACTGTATAGGCGTGGGCAGGTTCCGTAACTTCTGTCCACCCCACTTTGCTCATCAGTGAGGCAAGGATAATAGCACCTGTCTCAGTGGGTTTTGTAGTGACTGAGTAGTAAGATGCTGAACTGCCTGGCATAAAGAATGAGCTCACTAATGAAGACTTGATTGTTAGTTTTAGGCAGATGGTGTTATCCCCTTGCTGTGGGTGGCTGACGGCACAGGTCAAGTGACTGCCCGTTGGTGACCATGTCAGAGCCTGGTCTCTGACTCACAGTCACTCTTCATCTGGTGATAAGAGGAGGAGAAAGCTCAGCAGTATATTTCATGTGCAGATGGTGAGGTAGGAGGAAGGGTGTGTTGAACTATGTTTAGAAAAAGAGCCCTTATAAATAGCACCTCACACAGCCTGAGTTAACAGTTGATGCCAGATGCGAAGTTTGGTGGATAAATGTCAGTGGTTTCACAAATTAAGTAGCTCCTGTGACTAGGAGCTACTAGACTAGTGTATTATTAAATCAATCTCTCTCTCTCTCTCTCTCTGAATTCTGCAGGTTGAAATTAGCTTTTTGTTTTTTTAAAGATTTATTTTTAATACATTTTAATTCTGTGTGTATGGTATGTGTGTGTCTCTGTCTCTGTCTCTGTCTGTGTATGTTTATGGACAAATGAGTTCAGGTACCTGAGGAAGACAGAGACCTGAAATTCCCCTGGAGCTAGAGTTACAGGTGGTTGTAAGCCACCTGATGTGGGTGCTGGGAACTGAACCCAGGTCCTCTACAAGAGCATTGCATGCTCTCAACAGGGATCCATCTCTCCAGTTCCTTTGTTGTTGTTTTTTAAAAAAGACTTACGCCTGTCAAAGAATTGACTTTGGTATAGCCAACTTACCCCTGTTGCCTTCAGTTACTTACATCCCTCATCACTGCATTTTAAAATCCAGATTTCCATATTTAAGGACTTGGTAGAATTAAAAAAAAAACAACAACAAAACATTAAATTCTACCCACTTATGCAACAGTGAGCTAAGCCTGATCCAAGTGACTGCTCAGTAGCACTTGCATGGCTTTCAGAGGTCAGAATGCCATCGCAGCCTCCCTGGACCTCTCCTGGACATTTTCAGTTCCTCCGTCCATCATCAGACCATGAAGCCTAGAATACACACAGGCTCCTATGATGTATTTGTGGTTCTGCCCAGCATTGACACCTTTGGAAAACAGAGCTGGGTCAGGAGTGTGAGTCTGCAGACGCTGGGCTGCCCTGTCTCCCATAGCCACCCTGTCAGCACCGCCCATCTTTGCAGAGCCTGAGAACTGGTGAGCTGAGGCCAGCAGACCAGCAGGAGAATGCAACTCCCTTTTCACACCCACCCTGCATGTGAAGGCAAACTGCTCGTGTGCAAAGTGGTAATCATCACACTTGTCCCTTAAAATGCCAGTTCTGAAAGCCTTGTAGGATTATTTTTGTGAGCCACCTAATATGGGTGCTGGGAACTAAATCATGATCCTCTATAAGATAGTAAGCACTCTTAATGGCCAAGCCAACTTTCCAGCTCCAGTAAGGATTATTTTTAATACATCAGCTAATGTTAAAGTGTTTTGATTCCCTCCAGGAAGAATAGTATACAATGTTAGTTTCAAAAGAAGTCATATTTAGAGAAATAATAAACCATGAGGCTATTACCATCTTTTTTTAATACAATTATTCCTTTTTTTCAAAGCATTTTATAGAAATTTAATGTCTAAAGATGTGAGGTTAAAACAGATGTCAAAACTTTGAACAAGGGCCTTGCATGGTCACACATGCCTTTATTCCCAGTACTTAGGAGACAAAGGCAGGCAGATGGATCTCTGTGACTTTGAGGCCAGGGTAGTCGATGTAGTGAGACCCTGTCTCCAAAAATAATTTTTTAAATATTTTATTATTTTTTATTTTATGTGTATGAGTGTATTGCCTGCATGTGTGTAAGTGCACCCATGTCATGCAGTGCCCACCTGGGAATCAAATCCAGGTTCTCTGCAAGAGCAGTCAGTGCTCTTAACTACTGAGCCGTCTCTCCAGCGCCCCCAAGATAATTTTTATTTTGAACAATAAGAAAGCCTTTTCCTGAAATTGGATGGCATGTTGTAGTTATAATCTGGATGTTTGGGGTTTTTTTTTTTGTTTTTTTTTTTTCGTCTTCTTGAGACAGGATCTCCCTGTAGCCCCAGGTGGCCTGCAACTCACTATGTAGACCAGGGTGGCCTTGAACTCACAGAGTTCTTGGATTAAAAGCATGCATGCCCCACCACGCCCAGCTTTTAACTGGTTTTTAATTTTATTATTATTTGAGTGTGTGTTGGGGGGGCACATGTGCCATGGGGCTCACATGGAGATCAGAGGACAACTGTGAAGTCGGTTCTCTCTCCTGCTTCACATGGTTCTGTAGATTGAATTTAAGTCATCAGGCTTTCATTGTAAGCACTTTACCAGCAAGCCCATCTTGATGGCCCTGTTTTGTTTTTTAAGGCCAGGTCTTGCTAAGTATCTCTGGCTGGCCTGGAACACACTCTTTAGACCAGGCTAGCCTTGGACTTGTAGCCATCCTCCTGCCTCTGCCTTCCAAGTACTCAGATTACAAGAGTTTACTACCATGCCTAGCTATAATCCAGTTTTCTACAAGAAGGCAATGTCTACTAATATTTAGAGTGCCAACCCCTATCAGCTGTACACTACTACATGGTTCAGAACACCAGGGCTGACGTCATGTAGCTGTCGGCCTCTCATTAATCTATCTGAAGACAGCAGTAATGACCTTTGGTAGTCCTGACCCTGTTCTGGGGATGCCAGGTGACCTAACAGACACACCATTTGCTTTTCCTACTGTTTCCTGTCACAGTGTTCTTGTTCTTCTCCTCATGAATGCACTAAAAGCTGAGCACTCCTTGGTAGGCATTTTTCTGGTGATATCTACTGCTCTGCCTTACTGGCAACCCCGTGGCTGGCAACCAGAGGTGCTTTTTTCCCCCCAAAGTGGATAAAATAAAGAAAACTAGTTAACCTTAAACAATATTTTCCCCGTTTGTGTTTTTCTTGGTTCAGCACCTTCAGTTGGAGTTAGTGCTGAGACACTGCACACTTTTTCCAGTAATGAGGCAACAGGTATCAATTTTTTTAGCCACCTGTAGCCACTGGGATTAGGCAAGTTGAAAGGCTAATAATAGGATGACACTATTCAAACCAGAGCATGGGTATTTCAAGGACCTTACAACCCTCACACTGAAGAACTTCTGAAGTTCTGCCTCCCAGATGGCAAGTTGTGGAGAAATAGTATTTCCCTATCTCAGTGCATATATTCCTAATGCTGATCATGTTAAAGAGCTAATGCAAAAGGGTTTTAGAATCCTTCAGTTCTACTAGACAAAACCACTGGTATTTTCCCCTGGTTATTGCCCTCTATCCTCCTCCAACCCTTTTTTCCAAGGCTAGGCAGAGTGTTGCATACCTGTAATCCCAGTGCTAGCAGGCAGAGGCAGGAGAATTGGCACAAATTCATAGCCTGCATTGTGTTTTCCAAGCCAACCTGGACCACATAGCAAAGCTCCCAGAATTGTAATCTTAGTTTTTTAATCAAGTTTTCAGTTGGAGCCTTACAACTTGGCCTTAAAGTGTATGTGTGTTTGTTGTAGGTAAAATCTGTTTTATTTATTTGTTTGTTTGTTTGTTTGTGCTGGGAATCAAACCCAAGGCCTGTGTATGCTGGACATGCACTCTCTACTACCTGCCCTAACCTGAGCTATATCCCTTGCCCTTAAGCTAGAACATTTTTAGTAGTAATGTTCCTTTTTCCATCTGCCTACGTTAGGTAAGAGAAAGATGAAAGGCTAATCATGAAAACTGTAGTGCAGTTTCTCTTACAGCAAAGGAATAGCAGACATTAATAGAAATGAAGTCAGACCTGAAAGCTAGAAGACATTCACTGTATTCCTTTAGTTAAGTATAATGAATATTGCTGGACATGGTGGTTCACTTGGGAGCTAGAGGCAGGAGACTCATCATTTCAAGGTTATCCTCTGCTATGCCGAAAATTCAGGCCACCCTGGGCTCCATGAGACACTATCTCAAAAAAACAGAAACCAAAGCAACAAAATACACACATACAGAGGATACTTGTGTAGACCTACTTTATAAGTCCAGACATTTCTTAAGTAGGGGCTTCTATTTTATGTCCCTGATAACTAGAGCCAGCTGACTTTCTGATGAAGTCCTGGTATCAATATTTGTAGTGATTATATAAGCCTGACCCAAGTTCAAGGCAGCCCAATTAATGGTGCACATGTCCTAGGCAGTCATGTTACCTCTCTAAGTCTTTCCATTACCAACTGTAGTATATGGCTAGACTAGTGTCTGTGAGGTTGTTAGAAAGATTTGATGAGCCAGTCAGTGGAGAGGCCTGTTTAGCTTGGAGTAAAGACCATGGGCAAGTCCCTTCCCCTGTTTCATGGACTCCCATTTGTAAGCAAGGATGTTTACCCCCTCCCTGCCTGCTTGCCTGTATCAAATTAGAACATGTCAGAAATGGCCTTTCAGTGAGTAGTTTAAACAAGCCAGTTGAAAAGGCAGAGCTGTATACACCATGACACAATCTGGAAACATGATGAGATGATGTATCATCAGGCCTGTGAGCACTAAATTGATTCAAAGAATAGCAGTTGTAGACATTTGGGGGAAGGTAAGAATATTATGTTTGGATGTTGGGGGATCAGTCCTAGGGTAGGGGAGCTTTCAGCTGAGCCTTGAAGGCAGCACTGGGGCTGGGACGTGTCAGTCCTGCTTACCTTGATGGCTGCTGGCTCATCTTAGCATGCATCTCTTCTGTCGTTTCAGGCTGAGCTCATTGGAAGCCTCACACACAAACTTGAGACTCTCCAGGAAGCAAAAGGGAGTCTTCTCATGGACATCAAGCTTAACAACGCCTTGGGAGAAGAGGTGGAGGCTTTGATCAGTGAGCTCTGCAAGCCCAACGAGTTTGACAAATACAGGATGTTCATAGGGGACTTGGACAAGGTGGTTAACCTGCTGCTCTCTCTTTCCGGACGCCTTGCCCGTGTGGAGAATGTCCTTAGTGGCCTTGGTGAAGATGCTACTAATGAAGAAAGGGTATGTGGCCTAGCAACTCAGTTCACAGGTTTCCCTCTGAGCCTTGTCCATAGAAAGGTGCCTTTAGACACAATCCCTTCTCCAGAGGTTACAGTCACTTTGCAGCTGGCAGAGCATCTTCCATGTCAAAATGCAATGCTGACATTTAGGGCTGAAAGAATACTGGGAAAGTAAATTTATAAGTACCCAAGTTTCTCTATTCCCAGTCCTCTTCCTTCTTTAAACAGATAAAAATATGACAGATGGACATTTAAAAGAGATAGAGGGAGCCAGGTGTGGTGGTGCACACCTTTAATCCAGCACTTGAGAGGCAGAGGCAGGCAGATCTGAGTTTGAGGCCAGCCTGGTCTACATAGTGAGTTTTAGGCTAGCCAGGGCTGTGTAGTGAGATGCTGTGTCAAAAAATAAAAACTTTTTTTTTTTTTTTTTTTTTTAAAGAGAGAGCTCACAAAACTATTTGGGATGGTGGGTGGAGGTATATAAGCTCTAGGGAATCTGCATTGGAGGGGCCCAGACACTGAGTAGTAGGTAGACGCAAATGACTCCTCACCCCACCTGGAATGAAGGGAACAGGTAAGGATAGTGCTGGTCTTGCTGAATGAAATTCACGAACTGCGTTGTGATAGACACAGTTTCATGCTTCCATGCCATCTCCTGTATCCTTATGATGCTGAATCATTAGTTTTCTGTCATGATTGGCCTCTTTAAGAAACAAAAAGTACTAGGTGTGGTGGCACACATCTTTAATCCCTACATTAGGGAGACAGAGGCAGGCAGATCTCTGAGATTGAGGCCAGCCTGGTCTACATAGTGAGCTGACTAACAGGGACTACCGGGAGACCCTGTCTTCTAACAAACAAAAAGTATAAGTAGAAATAAAAGGAAGAATAAGTGCCCCAGTAAATGCCAAATTCAGCATGTTAGTTTCAGGTAGTAGATACTGGGATTGGGGAGGAATGTCTACAAATCTTCAGATTCTCCAGTTTTTTAAAGATTTTTAATCTGACATATGTTGGGGAACTGTTCATGTGAAGATTTGACCCCATTGATGATGAGTGCACAGAATGGGGCCTCAGAATTTTTGTAAAGTAAGTTAGATGTTGTGGCTTTTTAAATTTATTGCCTCTGAGCTGTATTAGTTGTTTTTGTTTCTTTTTTAGTTTTTGTTTTTGATAAGAGGAAAGAAGCCTGTGAAGATGGAGAGATTTATAAAATTCACCTTTTAACTTTATACTTTCCCCTAGGCATTATTACATAAGATTTGACAGGCTAGTTTGGGGGGATTTATGGCAGAGATACTTGAGCCTTTGATAATCCTAAATATGATCATTTATTTTGAGAGATATTTAAGTCATCATATTTCATGATTGAATTTCATTTTAATTTTTATTATTTTGGCCTGAAAATTTCAAAAAACTATTAAAATTTTTCCAATAACTTGTTATGACATTTATGATATGTCAGCATGCTGGATACAAAAACACATGAAGTATTTCTAGAAAGTCTCCTAGCTCTAAGGAGATAGACTGCCTTACCCCCAGGCTTGTGTTAAGAATCTCTCAGAATATGAAAACAGCATTGTTAGACAGATTTTATTTTTGAGTAGAGACCTAAAAAAACCTGAAAAAAAAACAAATTTTTTCTTTAGAGATGGGAAATATATTGCCATTGTTGTTATGAATTAGGGAGAGATCCTTAAGCTTTAAAAAAATGTAAAAGGAGGGGGCTGGAGAGATGGCTCAGTGGTTAAGCGCACACTGGCTGCTCTTGCAGAGGACCTGGGTTTGTTTCCCAGCACCCACATGGCAGCTAACAATCGCAGTTCCAGGGGATCCGACACCATCTTCTGGCCCCTACAGGCACCAGGCACGCATGTGGTACACTTACATACATGTAGGCAAAACACTCGTACACATAAAAATCTTTTTTAAAAGTGTGAACAGAAATTTTTTTTAAGAGTAAAGAGAGGTGTGGGTCTTCTGCAGTCCTATAAAAGGTGGCATGCAGGAGCCTGGCCCACCGCCCTCCCTGTACTCACTGGGCAGCACGAGGATGCCAGGGAGCTCAAGGACAACCTTGACCGCAGGGAGCGTGTGGTCCTGGACATCCTGGCCAATTACCTGTCGGCCGAGCAGCTCCAGGACTACCAGCACTTTGTGAAGATGAAGTCCACACTCCTCATCGAGCAGCGCAAGCTGGACGACAAGATAAAGCTGGGCCAAGAGCAGGTCAAGTGTCTGCTGGAGTCTCTTCCCTCGGACTTCACACCCAAGGCCGGACCCCTCGCCCTGCCCCCAACCCTCACCAGCCACACCACTCCTGCTGGGGGCTCTTCATTCAGTGGCGTTTTCCCCACGTTAACCTCTCCAATCTAACCTCTTCTAAAAGGGCCAACCAAAAGATCGCCACTTCTCTCAACACTATTTAATCTGAAAGATGTTTCACTACAACCGCCATTTGAACTGTGGACTATTGGGGTTTCCTGGACAAAAGGAAGAAAACTACCCAGGAAGAAGCCTGTTTTTCCTTTCTTGCCTTGAGGAACGGGAGTGATGCTGGGAACTTCCCACTACTTCGTATTATTGTTTTGTAGAGGAAGGAAAGTTAATGGAGCTGATGGGAGGGTGTTGGTCACAGTCTTAACAGGCTGAAGCAGCAGAGGTCAGTGTCTGTCCCCCTCAGGAATGCGTTCACAGTGGCCTTCCGTGCTGTGGGCCACACCCTCACAGTAGGTGCAAGCACCGGTGATGAAGGGTCTGTGGCACAAAGCCTTAAAAAAGACACACGTTACGCAAACTGTAAAACCTTGAGCATTTTGTTATTTATATTTTTAAAATGAAAAGGATCATTATGTTTGTGTGCTAACCACTTATTTGATTCTATTTTGTGGTGGATGTAGACAGTTATGTTTGAGCTTTGTATTTTGTGAAAACCTTAATGAAGAATTCCAAAGAGAGTCGTGTTGAGTGTGAGACTTGTTTTTTTCTTCTACTCTTGTCTGATTTTTTTTTAATTATTATTATTGGGGGCTGGCGAGATAGTTTAGCAGTTAAAAGCACCTGCTGCTCTTACCAAGGATCTGGGTTCGGTTCCCAGTACCCACATGATGACTCACCATGCATGTAACTCTAGTTCCAGGGATTAGATGCCCTCGTCTGGCCTCCATGGGACCAGACGTGCATGTGATGCACATACGTACAGACAAAACATTCATACACATGAAGAAAAATAAATCTTTAAAAAAGAAAAATGCATTTGTATGGAGCAGTATATGTGGGTGTGCATGCCTCAGTGCTTGTGTGGCAGTCCGGACAAACTGTGGAAGTCAGTTTGCAGTCCACCTTTATGTGGGTTTAGGAGCTCAACCTCAGGTTGTTCGACTTGAGTTAGACTTGTCAGCACTTTTACCTGCTGAGCCAGCTCTCCAACCTCTCTCTTCTGACTTGTATAAATCTCAGTCGTCATTCTATGCTTACATTAGACTGGATGTGAGGGGATCCGTTCCATCTAGGCCTTACCCATTTCTCCTGTATCAGTAAGAACACACCCCTTCCCCAAGAGCAGGGCTTATGACTTCTAATGCTTCCTGTCATCTCACCAGTTGATTGACAGGGGGAGTTGACAATTTTCACACCTCTAACACAGAAGGAAGAAGTCCAGTGTCTAAGCCAGTTCAAAACTCAATTCATGCTGTTGTCCCATATAGGATTTGGGTGAAATACACCTACTTAGTGAGCTATATAATCATGGTGTTTTACTAATACTTTTTTAAGGTTGATTTTCCTAAATGTCAAACCTGCCAGTTATTCTTTTTATTAAAAACTTCCTCAATGATGGCAGCTGCTTTTCCACCATCATGTTTCAATGAGAGCATCTCAAGGATTTCTATGTCCCAACTTCTATTAAAGCATACCAAAAAGATAAGAAGGAGGCTCAGGACCAGGGGCTGGGCTTCTTCTAGCTCCTGGAGAAGGCAAGAGCCTCAGATTTGAGCAAGTGATACACCCCAAACTGTGCTATTGCCACCTCTGTCATTTTGGGCTTGTAAGCACATAACAGCCTGTCAGAAAATCCAGAGTAAAATCTATAGGTGAAAAAAAAAGATATCCCTTTTTATCCCCTTAGTATATCATAATGATATTTTATCTTCTAAGAATATCAAAACTATAGTTTTGGTCCCTAATATAGATGACTTTTGGTCAGCTTAAGAGACTACACAAAGCTTCTTGTAAGCAATCATCTAAAGCTATTGCTTTGTTCTTTGGAGCTTATATACTGTGCAAGTCCATTGATCTCTAAAGGGCAACATCTTGTTCCCAGGAATGTTTCACACACTTCTCCTAATTCAGCAGGTCCATCACACGGAATCAGAGGAGCCAGGGAGAGCATTCAGAAGCTACACTACAGGCTCATTTTGAAATTAAAGTTAGTGTATTCATCTGACATTTCATCAGACATGGGCCAATCCAAAGCGTGAAATCATGCATTATGTAGCTATTTCTTGCTAACACTGAAAGCTAATGTCTATAAATGTTCTTAATGAAATGCTTTGGAGGAATCCTGGGCTCCCCAGACAAACAATGTTTAAGATTACTCTTCAGAGCCAGTGAGATGGCTCAGTGGGTACATGCCAAAGCTGATGGTCAAGTTTGATCTCCACAGCCCACTTAGTGGGAGAAGAGAACCAACTCTGCACTCACACCTGTACGCACACACAAAAAGTCAATGTAAAAATCATTTATTAAATGATTACTCTTCCAGGATTGGGGAGATAGCTCAGAAGTTCAATCCCCAAAACCCACAAAAAAAGAGGGGCCATAGTAGCCCAGCACTGGGGAGCTGGAGACAGGCAGATCTCTGGGGCTTATGGCCAGCCAACCTAGCCTACTTGGCAAGTTCCTGGTCAGTGAGAGACCCTGAGGAAGGACACCGAAGGTTGTCCTCTGATTCCACACATGTACATACAGAGTTACTCATGAATAAATAATTTCTTTCAAATCTTGAAGATTTGGCTGGGAAGCATGCCACACACTCCATTTGTATTAATGACCTTTCTAATTTAGGCATGCAAGACTGATTCCACTGCAGAGTGACAGGCCATGCTGCTTATACTGTGTCACAGCTTAAGGCCCTCCTAGCTTGAATTTGCTTTTGCTGCTCTAGATATCCTTCCCTGGTTACAATGAAATGAGTAAGATCCCAAGCAGGGGCTTTGAAATCTGATTCTTAGGTGGACATGGTATTTATTGACGTGGTTATTTGTTTGAGGCCGCCCCACTCCCCCCAATTTAGTCATGCAAGACTGATTCCACTGCAGAGTGACAGGCCATGCTGCTTATACTGTGTCACAGCTTAAGGCCCTCCTAGCTTGAATTTGCTTTTGCTGCTCTAGATATCCTTCCCTGGTTACAATGAAATGAGTAAGATCCCAAGCAGGGGCTTTGAAATCTGATTCTTAGGTGGACAT
>NW_008347125.1:3766254-3816358 GCF_000622305.1 Nannospalax galili
GGACCATCATTTCCTGCAACAAAGACCTCCCCCAGGAGGCCCAGGGCCTGTCCCTACAAGCTGACTCATTCAGCCTTTGCCTCTTTTGTGGCTGCTTCACCCCAAAGAATGCAGGGAGGAGCCAAGGAGCCACAGAGAGTCTTTTTCTGAGACATTGTGGAAACCAAACACTTTCCTCTGCTCCAAGGGAACATTTTAGGTTTCATTTTGCACAGCTTGTTTCCGAACTGAAAAATTAGCTAATTTTGGGTCAACTAGTAAAAATCAATAGCTGCCTTTAAGGTGAGGAATCAGTGCAGAGAAACTTCCCATTTTCCTATTACTAAAAATCACTTAGGAGTCTAAAAAGGAAGTTTGTGCCTTGACCTCCGCCTTTAAAATTGTACTTTATGTAGTCATCTTTTAAAATATATATACTATTTTTCTTTGGGAATTTAATATATATAACCAATGCATTTTCATCACATGCCCCCCACTCTCCTCCTCCAACTCTCCCTAGACCCCTCTCAACATGTCCCTGTCCCAACTTCATGTTGTCCTCTTTTTTTCAATTTTTAATACCCCACTGAGTCCAATTAGTGCTGCCCATATGTGCATGGGAGAGTGACCACACCCCCTCCTCAAGCGCCATCAACTGCCGATAGCTCCTCTGCTATGAGTGGGGTCTTGGGAGCCCCTCTCGTATCCATGCTGAATTTCCAAGCAACTTCTATTAAGATGCTGATTTATTTGTGTTTTTTTCCAGGTACCTAGGAAAATATTGGCTTGTTTTCAAATCCATTGCTCTCTCGTTTTACTTTTCCTTGATACTACCTGGCTTTGGCTTGTTGATTAGGAATTATTTTTCCTTTTTAGAGAAACATAAATTTTATTCTCCTTACTACTAGAAAGAAAAAGGAAAACTACAGCCAGAAATAACTAAAGATCTAAAGCAGCTGAGGGCATGTGAGAGCCTTGCCATACAGAAGTCAATGGCCAAGTATTTCGTGCTGCCTTAACTCTAGGATGAAGCATCAGATAAAATGAGAACCATTTTCATACCATGAAGGAACACACGAGCCATTTACTAACTCTAATTGTAAATGAAACCTTACTTTTCTTATAGGGGCTCAGTTGATGCTAACTCATGGTTTCTCAAAGTGTGGCCAAGATACCACCCACATTAGAACCCCTGAGGTGCTCCTGACAACTGCCATTTGCTAAGAAGCATCAGGATAGGCTGGGGATCTACATTTTAGTTACTTTTCTGATTATTTTGGTGCACGTTAACATTTAGGAGCCGCTGGTATGATCGCTGCACAGTTTGTATTGTTCATATCACAGGCTAGCTGAACTCAGAAAATCCCAGATTTGATTTTTAAATTTTAGAGACTGGAGAGGTGGCTCAGCGGTTAAGAACACTGGCTGTTCTTGCAGAAGACCCAGGTTCAAGTCCCAGCACCCATATCACAGCTAACAACTGTAACTCCAGTTTCAAGGGATCCAACAGCTCTTCTGTCCTCTGCGGGCATTGCACAACATGGGTGCACTTACCTACATGCAGGCAATACACATATACACATAAAAATGATTAAAAAAAATTTTTTTGGTCTTTTTGAGACAGGGTTTCCCTGTAGCCCCAGCTGTCCTGGAACTCACTATGTAGACCAGGCTGGCCTTGAACTCTGCCTCTGTCTCACGAGTGCTGGGATTAAAGGTGTGTGCCACCATGCCCGGCCCTAGAATAATAAAATATTTAAAAAAAATTTTTAAATAAAAATTTCAGAAGCTCAAAGCCATAGCATATTCTTTCAGTTTAATGTAGCTACTACATTATTGATATTACTGTTGTTGTCTTTGCCCACTTTGACATAACCCCCGCAAAGTAAAGACAGGGCCCCATTCACCCTTCTCTAGATCTGTTTTAAATTTAAACAAACTAAGCCCTTGAGCTCAATGATAGTGATTTTTTTTTTCTCCAGAAAGAATGGAGTTGTCACACACAGGAATCTGAAGTAGTGCCTGATGAATTGTTGGCCACTGACCTCTTCAGTAGGGACCTGAGTCCTTGCTTCCTTATGAGTCTCATGCCACATGTGAGTTACGACCTCTTGATAGTCTCCATAGTGAAACAGGTGTGCTCATTTCCTTTGAGAAGTGAAAGGAGAGCACACCCAATTTCAAAATCCACAAGTCGAAAATAGGCAGGAAAAATTCAAAAGGAGAAACTGACTCACTCGTTGCTACTGCATTTCATAAATTCCTCTCTAGAAAGACAGCTGCATATCTAACGTCAGTATTGCTACACACGTATACAGTGGGCTGAAAGAGAAAAGGAAGTTAAGAAAGTTTAAATGATGAACAACTGACCAGAGCATATAAGGAAATTCTGTACGGCACCCTAAAACTAGGAGAGTACCCAAGGAAAGACACACTTGAAAAGGGTCTCTCCCCAGGGCTTCAGATCTTGGAGTGCTGAACTCATCCCACCGAGCAGGGAAGTGGTTTGTTGAAGCTGGAACTGGTTTTCACTCACTGGAAAACAGAAAGCTTATAAAGTGGTTCAATTTCTCAACCATCAGTCTTGTAACAGTGCAAAAGCATATTCACTATTCTGCTTCTTACCTTCAGTACAGTACTCAATAAACTACACAAGATGAACATTATATTACAAAGCAAGGGCTGTTAGAGATGATTTTGCCCAGCTGTGGGCTGACATAAGCATTCCCAGCATGGTGCAACTGGGCTAGACACAGTTAGGGTGTTCGGTAGGTTACATGTATCATACACATTTCAACTTACTATATTTTCATTTTTTTAAATATTTTATTATTTTTATTTTATGTGTATGAGTGTATTGCCTACATGTATGTGAGTGCACCCATGTTGTGCAGTGCCACAGAGGTCAGAAGAGGGCTTCGGATTCCCCTGGAACAGGAGTTAAGGACAATTCATAACCACCATGTGGGTGCTGGGAATCGAACCCAAGTCCTCTGCAAGAGCAGTCAGTGCTCTTAACTGCTGAGCCATCTCTCCAGCCCCAACTAGGTGTATTTTCAATTGCTATGGGTTTATTGGGATATCACCCCATTATAATAGGGGAGCGACTGTAGTCTGCTCTTACCTCACTAGTGCCCCTATTGAGAAAGCTGAATGTCGTGCTCACCTGAAAGAGAGATGCTTGAAGACAACTGTCCATTTCCTTATCTTAGTGTGTTGGAGGGTAAATTTTAATCTGAGAGGCAGTAAATTGGCAAATGACACAAATATAGTTTTCTGGATTATTGCCCTGGCTTATCCTCTAGAATTATACAGTTTTATGTCTGTTGATTCCCCAAGAACAACTTCCCAGACTATTAATAAAGAAAATAGGAATGTATATGGACAGCATATTTTTCGAAGGAGACAAGGTCAAAAGGAAAGCGTTTTCTCATTTATGTTTTCTACAGATGTGCTCTATACCCGTTTCTTGAGGTCTTAAAACAACAGATTTACCAACTTGGTCCACATAGTGAGTTCCAGGCCAGCCGGGGCTACAGGAAGACCCTGTCTCAAAAAGACCAAAAACAAAACACAAATTTAGACTGTGGCCTGTTTCAGAGCATGTGTCTGTTGTGTGTATCAGTCTCTGTCTCCCAGCTGAGCTCTGCTTTTTTAAAAAATTTTATTATTTTTATTTTATGTGTATGGGTGTATTGCCTGCATGTAGGTAAGTGTTGTGCAGTGCCCTCAGAGGACAGAAGAGGCTGTCGGATCCCCTGGGACTGGAGTTACAGACAGTTGTTAGCTGCCATGTGGGTGCTGGGATTCAAACCCCGGTTTTCTGCAAGAACAGCCAGTGTTCTTAACCACTGAGCCATCTTCCCAAGCTCTGTTTTTATGTATGTGTGTGTGTATGTGTGTGCATGTCTATGTGTGTCTGTGTTTGTGTCTGTGCGGGGGGAGGGGGGTGTCTTCCTAAGTCTCCCTGTGTGTTTTTCTCTATATTAATCTCTATACATGTCATCTTTTTCTTTCATTCAAAATGATTGTGATTGCCTATTTGGAGACTTATTAAGGAAGAAGTGGGAACAAGAAAAACCTGCAAAGGAAGACCTATGAGTAAAATGGAGACTGTCCACTTCTTTTTAATTTGGAAGAAAGATTAAGAACTTTACCTCATTCAAATTATAGTAAAAGGTATCCGATAGGAAATTTTGTAGTCTTGTTTAAATATGTGTAACAGTGAATGAGAAAGGGCTTGAGATGTAGCTAAGTGGTAGAACCCTTGGCTAACAGGCACATGGCCCTAGGTTGGATCCCCAGTACCACAAAGAAGGAAGAGAAGGGGAGGGGAAGATGGAGAAGATGGGGAGGAGGGAGGAGGATAGCTATTTCCTTTCTCTAAAACAATGTAGGAATTGTCTTTGTTCTGTGTTAATAATAATGAAGACTCCTGGATGGTGAAATAAAAATATTTAATTTCCTATTGATTAAAAAGATAAAATACAACTGGGTGTGGTAGCTCACACCTTTAATCCCAGCACTTAGGAGGCAGGGGCAAGCAGATCTCTGTGAAATTGGTCTGTATAGGGAGTTCCAGGTCAGCTGGGGGAGTTCCAGTCTCAGAAATAGAATAAAATAAAATATATAACCACTTCATATAAAATGATTTGGAGTAACATCTTTAAAAAGACAGTCTAATAATACTCTGCAGTGCAAGCAGATAGAAGAAGCATGAGAGAGAAGAAACATTTGACCTTTTGAGTAAACATGGATGGCTCAGTTTCAAAATGTATCATTGGTATGTTTGATATTATTTAAAAGTCTGAGAAAACTTTGCCCCAACCAGAAATTACTGGTCTATACTTAGTTAAAATCCTGAGTAGATACTTATTTTCACACTGAGAATACAGATCCTTCTTTCCCCACTTTTTCTTTTTGCTTCTTTTAAATTGTATTCCCTGGTCTTTTCTGTATGTCTTACTGAATGCTCTAGTTTTGAACAATAAATATTAAAGAGTATGTACCAGGATTTAAAAGAAAGTTGTAAAGAGGCATGGTGCCACATCTGTAATCATAGCCCCCAAGGCTGAAGCACCACCATGAGTTTGAGGCCATCCTGGGCTACATAGTGAGACTATGTCTCAAAAATAGATAAAAATAAGAATAAAGGGGGGCTGGAGAAATGGCTCAGCAGTTAAGAGCACCAGCTGCTCTTGCAGAGGACCTGGGTTCGATTCCCAGGACCCACATAGCTGCTAACAACTGTCTGTAACTCCAGTTCCAGGGGAATCTGAGGCTTCTCCTGACCTCTGCTGGCATTGCACAACACAGGTACACTTATATACATGCAGGCAGTACATTCATACACATAAAAATAATAAAAGTATTTTAAAAAAGAATAAAGGCAAATTGTAAAGACTTTTTGTAAATGTTAGTTCAAAAAAGTAATAGGCTTCCTCAAACAAAAGCTGAGTTAATTAATTTATCACCACGAGGCCTGCCTGCCTTTAAAAAAGAAGCTAAAATGAGCTCTTAAAGCTGAAGGAAGAAGATGCTAATTACTAACTGGAAAACTTTGAAAATACAGATTGCCAAGTCCAAAACACTAATGTGTGAGGCCGGGCAAAGAAGAAAGAGTGAAGCAAGGGAAAAGGACTGTTTTCAATAAATACTGTTGAGAGAATTGGACATTCACATGCCATTATCTCATCCCTTATGTAAACATCAGCTTGAAATGAATGAAAAACTTAAACATAAGGCTTAAAACTAGAAAACTATTGGGAAAAAATAGAAATCACCATGACACTGGAGTAGGAGTGATTCCTTAGATATGACCCAAAAACACAGACAATGGAAGCAAAAATGAACAATGAAGACTATCAATTGTGGAGTTCTGCACAGTAAAGGAAACAATAAACAACGGGGCAACCCAAGACTGGGAGGAGATAGCTGCAAATCATATATTTATATTGGATAATAACCAAAGCAGACAAGGATCCTAACTAACTCAACAAGAAAATAACTCTAGTCAAAATGGTAATAAACTTCAATAAGTTTTTCTCAAATGAAGACATAAAAATGACCCACAGATACATTAAAAGTATTCAGTTTCTTTAATCATAAAACATATAGGGCTAGGGAGATGGCTCATGGATTAAGTGCTTGTTGTGCAAACATGAGGTCTGAATTGAGGATCCCCAGCACCCACATAAAAGCCATGCAGGTGTGGTGGCCCACATGTAATCCCAGTGTTGGAGAGAGGCAGGTGCACAGGCGTCCCTGTGGGAAGTTAGCCGGACTAGCCACATCAGCCGAGTAAGAGACCCTGCCTCAGTAAATAAAGTAGAGAGCGATCCAGAAAGATACTTGACAGCAACCTGTGACTGCCATATGCACATGCACACCCACATGCATGCATGCACACATGCAAAACGTACATACCCATATGCATACAACACACATATACACACACAAAAAGAAAGAAAAATAGAAACTCAAATCACGATGAGACATTACCTAACACTTGGCTAGATAAGCTATTATCAAAATATGAAAGCTAAGCTTGGTGACTCATGTCTGTAATTTCAGAGGCTTAGGAGGCTGAATCAGGAAGGCTGTCAGTTTGAAGTCAGCCTGTGCTGCCTACTTCAGAGGAGGGTCAGAAACTGTTTCAGGGCCTGCTTGAGGGGAGAATGTCAAGAGAAAGCCCAGCCCCTACTGTTCTCATATGCCACAGGAACTAGGAACACCCAGTCTTAATGAGATTCCATTTTCCTTACTAGAATGACTAATTCACTCATGGAGGAATGGGGTTCTGCACTGTTGGTGAGCATGTGAGCCAGTCTGAAGACTGCTGGGTAATTTGTCAGAAAATTAAATATTTATTTACCCTATGATTTAGCAGTTTCACTTTTAGGCAGTTACCATAGAGAAATAGACATACAGATAGTTCCCAGCTTAATAAAGATTTGATTTAATGATTGATTTGACTTTATGATAAATATTCTGTAGAAACTGTCCTTCAGACTTTGAACTCTGATCTCTTCCTAGCCCAGCAATATCCTTTTGTGATGTGAGGCAGTGACAGTGAACCACCACACCCAATCGGCCATGCAGGCCAAGGGTCACCACCTACAGAATAGACTTTGTGTTAGAAGATTTTGCAAAACTGTCAGCTAATGCAAGTGTTCTGAGCACATTGAAGATAGACTGACCTAAGAGCTGATGCTCAAGGGGCTAGATATATTAAATGAAATTTTTGATTTGTGATATTCTTCCTTTACAATGGGTTTTTCAGGTCGCCAGGCATGGTGGCACTTGCCTTTAATCCCAGCACTTGGGAGGCAGAGGCAGGTGATCTCTGTGAGTTCAAGACCATCCCAGTCTACATAGAGAATTCCAGGCCAGCTGGGGCTACAGGGAGACCCTGCCTCAAAAAGGCAAAAAAAAAAAAAAAAAAGTCTCAAAAATAAATAAATAAACAATGGGTTTTTCAGGCTACAACCCATATAGCCATAAATGACTTGTACAAAAGTCATCATAGCAACTTAATCACAATAGTTAAAAAAAAAAAAAAGAAACCTGAAAACAACCCATCAACAGGTGAAGAGATGAATCAAATTGCTGGGAATTAGTAAAATAGAAAACTATTCATCAATTAAAAAAATAAGAATGAGGGCCTGGAGAAGTGACTCAGCAGTTAAGAATACTTGCTGTTCTTCCAGAGGACCTGGGTTTGGTTTCCAGCACCCGCATGGTGGCTAACAACAATCTATAACTCCAGTTCCAGGGGATTCAACACCCTCCTCTGGCTTCTGCAGGGCATTTCACACAACGTGGTGCACTTACAAATATGCAGGCACGCTCATACACATACAATGAAATAATAAATGAAATATTTTTTAAAGATGAAAACGAGGCCAGACATGGTGGCACATGCCTTTAATCCCAACACTTGTGAGGCAGGTGGATACCTGTGAGTTCCAGACCAGCCTAGTTTACATAGCAAGTGCCAGGCCAGCTGGGGCTACAGGGAGACCCTGTCTCAAAATAAATAAAAATAAATAAATAAATAAATAAATAAATAAAGGGAGCTGGTGAGTGTAGTTCAGTCAGTGATAGGGCCTAGCTTGTCCTGGTTTTATTCCCAGCACCACAAAAAATTTAAAAAAAAAATTTTTTTTTGTCTTTTTGAGACGGTCTCCCTGTAGCCCCAGCTGTCCTGGAACTCACTATGTAGACCAGGCTGGCCTTGAACTCACAGAGATCCTCCTACCTCTGCCTCCCAAGTGCTGGGACGACAGGCATGCACCACCACACCCGGCTAAAATAAATTTATTTTTTAAAAACTGAATGATCAGGGCTGGAGAGATGGCTCGGTGGTTAAGAACATTGGTTGTTCTTGCAGAAGACCCAGGTTCAAATCCCAGCACCCACATGGCAGCTAACAACTGCCCAAAACTCCAGTTCCAGGGGATCTGACAGCCTCTTCTGTCCTCTGAGGGCATTGCATGACACGGGTGCACTTACCTACACACAGACAATACACGTATACACATAAAATAAAAATAATAAATAAAGCCAGGCATGGTGGCGCACGCCTTTAATCCCAGCACTTGGGAGGCAGGCAGATCTCTGTGAGTTCGAGGCCAGCGTGGTCTTCATAGCGAGTTCCAGGTCAGCTGGGGCTACAGGGAGACCCTGCCTCAAAAAGACCAAAATAATTAATAATAATAATAATAAATAAAATATTAAATAAATAAGTCTTTAAAAGAAAATGGGACTGGAGAGATGGCTCAGTGATTAAGAACACTGGCTGCTCTTGCAGAGGACCTGGGTTTGTTTCCTAACACCCACATGGGGGCTAACAACCGATCTTAACTCCATTTCCGGGGGATCTGATGCCCTCTTCTGGCCTCTATGAGCATTGTGCAACGCAGGTACACTTAAATACATGCAAGCAAAACACTCACACACATAAAATAGAAATAAATAAATATTTTAAAAAAGAAAGAAATAATGACCAGTAAGATGACAGAGGTGATTAAGCACCAACCTGACAACCTGAGTTCAATCCCTGGATTCCACAAGGTGGCAGGAAAGAACTGACTCCCTAGAGCTGTCTTCTGACGTCTATGACATGTGTGTGTCTACACACACACACACACACACACACACACACACACACAAAAGGAACGAACTATTGATACATGGAACAAAGTGGATTAAGTCCAAAACTATTGTGTTAAGAAAAAATAGACATAGAAGAACAGGTATGATTCTATGAAGTTCTAGAGCCCATCAAACTACTATAATGACAGAAGTGAGAAAGTTGTTGCCTGGGGGGTAGGCAGGAAGCTAGTGGCTGAAAATGAGCAAAAGTAAACATCCTGAAATGATAGAAATATTCTCTATCTTGTTGAGGTAATGGTTCCACTTGATAGGATTCAAAACATTTCCCTAAAATCATGTCAACTTGGCATATCAAGTATTTTAAGATGAAGGAATCTGAGAAACAGTATGTTCAAGGAGACCTCTCTGACCTTCCCTATTCTTGTCCTCTGAAGATCATAAAACCTCAGGAGGACTTTCTCACCTCCCCCTGAAGCCTCCAATGTGAAAGATACTGCCCTTAACTCACAAAAAAGGAGTGTCCCAATCTCAGAAGAGCCAGGACTCAGGAGAATCTAAACATACAGGCCTTGCTAAACTCCCACCACTTTACTGCTAGATTGTAAGCTTTGTTCTATGATAGTTCTCCATGATCACCCACTCTTCACCCAACGTAGTATAAAATGCTCATTTGTCTGCTTCTTTGGGGGTCTTTATTTCTTTGATAGTTCCCTTCTCACATAAAACATATACTAAATAAAATGAAGGTTTTCTTTCATCCTTTGTAATAGTGGTTTTAACTACGAACTGTATATGTAAGTACAGATATGTCGTGCAGTGCCCACGGAGGACAGGACATCAGATCCCCTGGAACTGGAGTCATGGACAGTTGTTAGCTGCCATGTAGGTGCTGAGATTTGAATCCAGGTCTTCTGCAAGAACAGCCAGTGGTCTTAACTGCTGAGCCATCTCTCCAGCTCCATTATAAGGTATTTTTGATTTGTAAAAATTGCATAGGAAATCTATCTGTTGCCTGGCCAAATGAAGCAGAAGACAGTCCAGTAAAACCACAAGGTCCTGAAATGAAAAAAGGCATCACCAGGGCTGGAGAGATGGCTCAGAGGTTAAGAGCACTGACTGTTCTTGCAGAGGACCCGGATTTGATTCCCAGCACCCACATGGCAGCTACAAACCATCCTTAACTCCAGTTCCAGAAGAATCCAAAGCCCTCTTCTGACTTCCACGGCATTGGACGACATAGATGCACTCACATACATGCAGGCAATACTCATACATATAAAAAATAAAAATAAAAAATAAAATATTTTTTTAAAAAAGAGCCGGGCATGATAGCACATGCCTATAGTCCCAGCACTTGGGAGGGAGAGGCAGGCAGATCTCTGTGAGTTCAAGGCCAGCCCGGTCTACATAATGAGTTCCAGGACAGCTGGGGCTTACAGGGAGACCGTGCTTCAAAAAGACCAAAATAAATAAATAAATAAAAAAGAAAGAAAAAAGGCATCACAGAGAGACCTGGAGAAGGAAGTCATAAATCCTGGTTTTAACTCTATCAAATTTTGGACTGATGCTGCAACAGTGCATTTTCAGGACAGACTGTAGGAAGACAATCTCAAATATCATACTCAGGGCTGGTGAGATGGCTCAGTGAGTAATGGTGCTTGCCACATAAGCCTTGTGACCTAAGGTCCATCCCCCAAACTCACATAAAGTGGGGAGGAACAAATTGATTCCACAAAGTTATCCTCTGTTTCCCACAAAGTTGTGGCACAGCACGGGTGCTCACACACACATACCATGTTCCCATGCACAATAATAATAACTAAAAATATAGCATAATTGAACTGAGAGCTGAGTTGTTGCCTAAAAGATGATCGGTGTGTATGTGCCGTATCCAGAACTCCTGCTCTGAACAAGGGTGTTGAGTATTTACACCCACTTTGAGAAAAGTACCTGGCAGTTTCTTCTGAAATATCTCCAAAAAATATGTAACAAAACTCAAGCTTTCCAGGCTATAATATTCTCATGATTGTAAAATTACCTGGCATAGGAAGTAGCAGGAATATGTAAATCAATCTCCAAAGAAAAACAATTAGTAAAGACCAATCCAGAGACAGCTTAGAAATTGGAATTAGCACAAAAAGATTTTAAGGCAGCTGCTTTAAGTATGCACAATAAGGTGAAGATGTTCAAAATGAGAGCTCACAGTGAGTGAAAAGATGGGAAAACTCTTAACAATAGAAGTATGCAAAGAAAGCATGGAAATGCATAAAAAGTGGAAAACACAGTATCTGAAATGAGAAACACAACAGAATGGATTTAAAGACAAATTTGACAGAAAGGAAAAAGTCAGCAAACCTGAACAAACCAAAAAGAATTTCAAGTTCGAAAGAAAAAAAAAAGAAGATTTAATATGTTGCACAGATCAATGATCTGTAATGGTAATCTCTTAGCCATTAAGTTTAACATGCAAAGTTAGAACTAAAAAAACAATTCATAAGCTAAAATGGAATTTAAAAACATTCCAACAATCCAAAAGAAAAGAACAGAGAACAGAAAGTAGAGGAGACAAACAGAAACCACACAATGCAGCAGTCCCAATTCAGCCTCATGTAACCCTGTACACTATACTACATCAAAAAAATGGGGGTGGGGAGACAGGGTGTCATGTAGTCCAGGCTGACCACCAAGGATAGCCTTGGAGTTCTGAGCCTCCTGCTTCACCTCCCAAGTACTGGGCTTACACTGTGCATGATCCAACCTGGTTTGTGTGGTGCTGGGTATCACGCCCAGAACTTCATGCATGCTAGTCGTGCACTTTTCCAACTGAGCTAGTTCCAACCCCATTACACTCCATTTTAATGACAGAATTTACTTTTATTTTTTAATTATTTTTTTTTTGAGACAGGGTCTCCCTGTAATCCCCGCTGGCCTGGAACTTGCTATGTAGACCAGACTGGCCTGGATCTCACAGAGATTCCCCTGCCTCTGCCTCCCAAGTGCTGGAATTAAAGGTGTGCACTAGCATGCCCAGCTTTAATGACAGAAAATTTAAAGGCAGAAGTTTTCCAAATAAATTATGAGGCAGAACACTGTGTGTTTTCTATGACACATTTGAATATGTAAAGGTGGGCTTGGTGGTTAAAGCACTTGCCCCATAAGCATGAGGACTAGAGTTCGTATTCCATGAACCCATGGAAATACTGGGTGGAAACGGTAGCCTAGGAGGGTGGAGATGGGGTCCTCAGAGCAAGCTGGCTAGGCAGACTAGCCATGCCAGTGAGTTCTGGGTTTGGCTGAAAGACCTTGTCTCAAAGAATGAGGTACAAGAGCAATAGAGGATGATTCCCAACATCAACCCTGGTCCTGCACATACATGCGCACACACATGTAGACGTGCATATTCACACACATGCACACTACACATACACACATGAAAAAAGAAAATAAAAGAATTAATAGAGTGAAAGTGATTAAATGAGAAAAGATGAATCAATCAATAAGCACGACTGAAGAGACTGTTAATATTAGAAAAACTGACTTCGAGATTAAAAGTAGTACCACAGATAAAGGAGATATTTTGTAATGATGAGAGTGTCAGTTCATCAGAAACACACACACACACACACACACACACACATATAAAACACACCTATTTAAAATGGTTGAATATGCAGAACATTTAAAAACAGAAACAAAATTCTATAATCTTCTATCTTTCTCTTTCATCAGTTAACAGAAAAAATTAAACCAAAACCAAAACAAACAACTAAATCTCAGTAAGGACACAGACCACTTGACCTACGTGATGTTTCCAGAACAACTTACTGATGAAGAATACAATTCTCCTAGTGGCGCATGACTGCAATCTCAGCCCTTAGGAGTCTGAGGCTGGAATATTTCCAGTTCAAGGCCAGCCTGGGCTACATGGTATAAGCCTCTGTCTCAAAAAACAGAATGGAGCTGACACGATGGTTCAGCACACAAAGGTGCTTTTGCCCACAAACCTGATGACCTAAGTTCGATCCCCAGGACCCACATAGTGAAAGTAGAGAATAGAGTCCTGAAAGTTGTCCTCTGACCTCTACACATGTGGCATAGTAGACTTGTGCCAACTCTCTCTCTCTCTCTCTCTCTCTCTCTCTCTCTAAAAATAAAAATAAAACCCTATCTGAATGAATAAGAATGAATGAATGAATGAATTCAGTGGATGCATGGGGCTGGGATATAACTTCATGGAAGAATGCCTGCCTAGCAAGTGAGTCTCTTGGGGTTCAACCTCAGCACACAAAAATAAGAAAGCTGGGACTGGAGAGATGGCTCAGCAGTTAAGAGTGCTGACTGCTCTTGCAGAGGACCCAGATTTGAGTCCCAGCACCCACATAGCAGCTAAGAACTGTCCTTAACTCCAGTTCCAGGGGAATCCGACTTCCATAGCATTGCATGACATGGGTGTACTCACATACATGCAGGCAATACACTCATACACATTAAATAATAATAAAAAATAAAAAAGCTTGGTGCTGGCTTAAGGACCAACATACAGATTTTATCATCCTTTTAGTCTCGCCAGCAGGATAAGGTGTACACAGTGTGGCTCTGAGGTCTGTCACCTCAGAAGTCCACTTTTGGCAAATGTGGCTTCACAGCCAATCACAAGAGAATATAAAGGGGAGGCTGAGGCTAAGAAGCCAAGTGCTACCAAGACTGGATGAATACTGCATGGGCTCTTCGAAGGCGTAGTGCCTAAACCCGACAGCAGCTGTCACTGCATCTAATTCATACTGAGAATTTCAGCAATTAGTCACACAACGAAGTTTTGTTTTCAACTCTTTTTAAAATACAGTTTTTTGGAAAGTCCACAATTCAGAAAGTCTAATACTTATATCTCATTTAATTTTCAAAAATGGCACCAAAAACAATTAAAGGAAAGGTCTGTTACATAAATACGGCTATGAAAATGGATGTCCGTATGGCAAAATATGAACCTAATCCTCAGCAGCACTCACCAGAGCAATTTTAAGTGAATCATAGATACAAACATAAAAGCTATAATCATACGTTTTTAGTGGAAAACAGAAGAAAATATAGTTGTGGTTTATGAATAGGAAAAGTTTTATGAAACTAATTATAGAAAGCAATAAACATTCAATTTCATTGAAATTTAAAACCTGCTCATCACATCCTATCATTAAGATAATAACTTGGCAAAGCCACCAATTGGGAGAAAATATTCACAAATTACATCTTTGACAAAAGACAAGAATTTCTATAACATAACAATTAAGACAACCAATTTCTCAACTTGGCACTTGAGCGAATACTTCATAAAGACAGATAGGCAAATATACAGTCATCACCTGAAAAAGTACTCACCATGCTTAATCACCAAGGAAATGGAAATTTAGAGCACAAGCCATTATTGTAGACCTACCAGAATGGCTAAAATTAAAAAGGCTGACAATCCTAAGTGTAGTAAATACAGGGAACAACCAGAACTCAATGCTGGTTTAATGAGAGTATAAAATACTTGGAAACCCCCCCCCTCTCTCTCTCTCTCTCTTCTGTGTGTGTATGTGTGTGTGTGTGTGTGTGTTTATACTTCCTTATAGCCCAGCAGTTCCAATCCAAGGTATTTACCCATAAGAAATAAAAGCATATGCCCACAAAAAGACTTGTGTAAGAACATCTATAGCAACTTTGTTTTTATACCCCTGTGATGCTTATCTATTGTGTCATGTGATACCTAGGACATTAATGGAGCACTCCTCTGTGTGTGTCTGGGAAGGTGTTTCTAGAGACAGAGCTTGAGAGCTCTGATCTAATAAATGGATCACTGCCTTGATGGAGTCATAATATGAAGGTGTTATTGAAAGGCACTGAATGGTAGGAGATAGTATTTAAAGGAGGTAGGTCACTGGGGGTATGTCCTTAGGGGCTGTATCTTGCCCTGGCCATTTCCTGTACATCCCCTTTCTCTGCTTCTTGTCCACCAAGAAGAAACTCCTCCACCAAAGTCTCCACTATGACATTCTTTACGTGGGCCCAAAATAACTCCCTCTTAACTTGTTTCTGTCAGGATGATCACAAGGAAGAAAAGTAACACAGGCCCCAAACTGGAAACAGCCCAGGTTATTCAAAAGAACAGAAAAATAACTTGGTATATCCTACAGTGGAGTATGACTCAACAATAAAAAGACAATTGACTGACACAAATAACAACATGAATAAACCTCAAAAAAATGCTGAGTGAAAGAAAGCGTTCGCAGACCATATGATTCCATTTGCAATGGAATGTTAAAATAAAACTGTGATTGTCCCTGGGGCAAGCAAGGCAGAGACTGAGTGGGAAAGATCATAGGTGAGGATACTGGGGGACCTGACTGGGGAGATGATCATTCTCTGCATCTTGATAAGGTTTGAGCCATACAGGTTCATGTGTTTAAGACTCAGAGAAGTGTAGTGAGTGAAAAAACAAGTGCTTAGCACACTTGAGAATGTGAGGTCAACCCCAGCAACAATAACAACAGAACTCTCAGTGATACAGGTGTGTGTGTTTTACTATTATATATGCAAATTTCACATCAAGAGAAAGAAAAGCATAAGCAAACATCTCTAGTTAATGACATGCATGCTGAAGTATTTAGGAGAAATAAAGTATTTGAAATGCCAAAAAAATTAAATGAGTTAATGGACAGATAAATGGATATTATAATAAAGCAAATATAATAAAATAATAATGCTAGCAGCTGAAGAGATGGCTCAGTGGTTAAGACCTCATACTACTCTTGCAGGAGACCTAGGTTCAGTTCCCGGCACCCACACCAGGTAGCTCACAACCACCTGAACTCCAGTTCCAGAGGATCTGACACCCTCTTCTGGCCTCTGCAGGCACCTGCACGCACATGGTGCACACACATACACACAGACCTACACACATTTAAAGCTTTTAAAATCTTTTTTTAAATGTTAAGAGTAAAATCTAAGTGGTAAGTAGTACAGGAGTTTGTTGTAAAATTCTTTCACCTTGTATATTTGGAAATTTTTCATAATGAAAGGTTTGTGGGAAACAGTACATACACTCAAGATTTATGCATTTTACTGAATTTAAATTTTAATCCAAAAGAGAAACCTAAATATTGAACTCTTCAAAAAATTGTATTTATTTATATTTAATGTGTATGGCTGTTTTGCCTACATGTATGTAAGTGTACCCCATACATGTGATGCCTGCAGAGGCCTGAAGAGGATGTCAGATCCCCTGGATCTGGCGTTAGGGATGATTGTTAGTCACCATATGGGTGCTGGTAGCCAAACCAGGTTTCTCTGGAAGAGCAGCCAGTGCTCTTAACCACTGAGCCATTTCTCCAGCCCCCAGCAAATATTGATTGGACAGCTATCATTCCTGTCTTGTTAATGACAAACATACTGAGGAATTTAGTAGCTACCTATAATTTCTTTTAAGTGAATAAATAATCAAAAGGGATTGGTAGTTGAGTAGATGATAGATGGGTTATTAATGATAAAACGACAACTGTTATCAGCAGAATCTAGGTGTGGAATGTATGTGTTTTTACTGCAGTTTTTTTTCACTTTTGTTGCATTGTTTGTTTTGTTGTATCTTGGGGAGAAATCTCACTGAGAATAAAGGGCCTCAACTTCCAAATGGAAAATGGAAAAAAATAGATATTGGGAACAATCTACAGCCTACACAGGGGATAATGTCTACTTGGTGACTGAGGCTGTTACTCCCTCCCATCCTACTTTCCCTCTGAGTTAAATTCCATCTTTTGAAAAACTTATTACATGTATTTATTTAGTATGTGTGCATATGTGTGTGGGTGTGCATGTTCAGATAAGAGGACAACTCCCATGAGTCAGTTACCTCATTCCACCAGGCAGGTCTTGGGGATCCAACTCAGGTGGTCAGGCTTGGTAGCAAGTGCCTTACCCACTGAGCCATCTTGCCAGTCCTAAATTTCCATCGTTAACTTTGAGCCATGTTGACATTCATAGTTGATCATTCTCACTGTCTCATTTGACCTCTTCTGCAACCCCCAGCACTTCATCCCTGTTACTCATTCTCTTCCTTCACTCAAGGAGCTCACAGGTCATACTGCACGTAGCTCCAAAACCCAGCACTGATTTCACACATAGCCCTCTTCATACAGACCTGGCTGACTCACAGTATGTGGGACTAGACCACTGCTACTGTAAGACTAATATTTCCAACTCAGAGCTGTCTTCTCTCCCAAACCCAGTTTCCTCACTGTCTATTGCTAACACTACCATCTCTCCCAAGGCACAGACTTCCTTCAATAAAATTTCTGGTCTTTACTTTGAAATGCCTCTGCTAAAAGTGGTTGAACAATACAAACATAATCCCTGTCCACTCCAGGTTTATAGTTTATTTATTTTTAATTGTATTTATTCTTATTTTATGTACATGGTTTATGGTTTACTTATTTATTTTTAATATTTTATTTTTTTCATTTTATGTGTATGATTGTATTGCCTGCATATGTGTAAGTGCACCCATGTAGTGCAATGCCCATGAAGGTCAGAAGAGGGCATCAGATCCCCTGGAGCTGGAGTTTCAGATGGTTGTTAACCACCATGTGGGTGCTGGGAATCGAACCTGGGTCCTCTGCAAGAGCAGCCAGTGCTCTTAACTGCTGAACCATCTCTCCAGCCCCACAGTTTATTACAATCTACTTCTTTCTCTCTTTTGTTATTTTCCATGTTTAATCAGTAGTATCTGATTTTTATTTATTTGTTCTTTTGGTCTTTTTGAGACAGGTCTCCCTGTAGCCCCAGCTGGCCTAGAACTTGCTATGTAGACCAGGCTGGCCTCAAACTCACAGAAATCCACCCACCTGTGCCTCCCAAGTGCTGGGATTAAAGGTGTGGGATTAAAGGTATGTACAACCACGCCCTGTATCTGATTTTGACTGCTTCCAGACCCACTTCCTTCCCCCCAGCCCTGACCCAGAGTAGTTCTAGCTGTTAAGATCTTGGGGGAGAGAGGACATCAACAATCACCTGCTAACTGTCCTCCAGGTTACCATTGAGACATCCATCACTCCTGTTTGCATGAGCTCTTCAGGCCCAATGGCTTGACACTACTGTGTCTTCTTCTGAACACTCAGATCTTCCCTGGAGCTGCCTCTGCTCCATTTTGTCCTATTTCTCTATTTGCCTGGGACAGTCCTGGTTTATACCTGTTGTCACAGTGTGTGGGAAAGACTTTTCTTGCCTAACCTTGTAACTAAAGTTAATGTTATGTTTTGAGATCATTTAACACTATCTATTCAATGTGCCTTCCTACCTTATTTAAATTTAGCTAGCCTTACTAGGCCTTGTGCTCCTCTTACAATCAACTTTTATAAGCTAAGATAAACACATAGCTTTAACCTTAAACTGTGTTCCCTATTTCTCCCTCATTGACTCTTCCTTGACCCAATACAGAATAATTGTGTGTGTGTGTGTGTGTGTGTGTGTGTGTGTGTGTTGTGAAAATATCGTCCCTAGAAACAGTGATATTAGAAGCACATTGAAAGCAATGAATTATCCACAGTATATGATGCAAACAACGTGTTGACTTACATAATACCTGTTTGTGGTTATGTATCCTGTTCTGGGTCAGTAGGGGTCAAATAAGGCAAACCTCTTTCCTATTTAAGGATTCTTTAAGAAGAGTTCCTCATTCCTTTCCTGCATCATGCTGGATGTACTGCTTAAATAAATGTAAAGAAAGTCCTTTGGTCAAGGGACAGTTCCAAGAGAAATCAGAAACAGTTCTGGGGCTGCAGAGATGGCTCAGCAGTAAGGAGCACTGGCTGTTCTTGCAGAGGACCCTGCTTCAGTTATCAGCACCCACATGGCACCTAACAGCTATCTGTAACTCCAGTTCCAGGGGAACTGGCACCCTTTTCTCCCTTCTGCAGGCATTGCACACACATGGTATACTTACATACATGCAGGTAAAACATTCATATACATAAAATAAAAACAAATAAATAAAAAATTTTAAAAATAAAAAATAAGAAAAGAACAGTTCTGAGAAAAGATCAGGTTCATTCTTGGTTTAAAGGACTCCAGAAGTTAGGCTTTCTTTGTCTGGGCACCACCAGTTGTGGCATCTGGCACAACAATGTAATTATCACTAGTGCTCCCTATACTGTCAAATGTGAACTGGTTTTGCCAACACAGTTTGTGCCCCCTCCCCGCCCACCCTAAACCACACACAGTTCTATTGTAAACATTCATTTCTTCTTCATATGAACCAAAAGACCAGCAAATCCCCACCATTTCCAGAAACCTTCTCATCTGGGGCTTAGGAGGAAGCACCACCATTCTCCTCTGAGTTCAAGAGAAATCATCTGTCCTGGAGTTCCTTTACCTAAAGTGTAAAAGCAGAAAGGGCTGCAGCCTCCTAGCTTTCCCATTCAGACACATCCTTTGTCTCAGGTAGGAAAGAAAACAAACATAGAGAAGACCTGACTTAGGATCCCAAAATATTACCCCAGATTTAGAACAGTATTTGTATTTGTGCTTTATTTCTAAAGAGTTTATTTTTTTTTTAATCCAGACTCCTCCCTCCCGTTCCACATAGGAATTCAAGCCTTAGAGTAGGCCCCTTCAATATTTGAACTGATATCAGCTATTTGCACTTTAGCTTGAATGAGCTATGGTTCCTTCCTCAGTACAGGGCTGGAGAAAAAGGAGGCTGTAGCGAGTATGTAAGATTCAGGGTGGGGAAGCTGACAGCGGGACAGTGTGGTGGAATCAACTCCACCTAGTCCCTGCTTGCCCGGGTGTATACACTCCCATCTCTGTCTCAGAGCCAAATATGACCCTGTACATAGATATCAGAACACAGTGGGCCCTCTGCATCCACACACAGCCTCTGCACCAGGAGGAGCAGTAGTCAAGACACCTGCTGCCAAACTGAGTAAGGCAATTATCCACATCTTTTGAACCATGGCAAACAAAACAGGAGGGTACCCTGCTCTCAACTGCCAGAAGTAAGTGAATAAGACCCTCCAAGGGCCCACCCAGGGTTCCTAGTGATTCAAGTTCTGAGTCAAATGCTCCCCAGTCTCTGAAGTCTTTAGATCCCTTTCCCTTGCATAAATCCATTTTGGCTCCATTTCAAAATGTCACATCTATTTACAACATAGGTTTGTAGCCAAATAGCCTACATTGAAACACAGAGCCAACAGTATCCCATGCCCTGGTTTGGCCATATGTGAAATGGGCTTATGCTGAGAACCAGATGAGTACATATATTCAAAAATGACAGGTGACTCTTGATTTGTGATTTCTTGACTTTATGCTGGAGCGATAAGCATCCAGCAGGAACTGAAGTTTGACTTTTGGCTTTTCTCTAGGCTAGTACTAAGCAGAACAACACTCCCTTAGGCAGCAACACTCACAAGAGTTAACAGTCAGCACTCTGCAGCACCCTGTGCTACTGAACTGTTTAGTACGTTAGGTGTAGTAAATGCACTTTTCTTTTTTTTTCTTTTTTTGAGACAGGTCACCTTTGTGTTTCCCAGGCTGCCCTGGAATTCCTGCCCATGTCAACCACCTGAGTATCTGGGATGTATGAGAGTTCACTACCATGCTCTACTTGTAAATACATGTAGTAAAAATTTCATTTACAGTAGTTGCAACTTCCAGTGGGTTTGTTGGGATATAACCCTACCCTAAGAAAAAGCACATGTGTGTGTTTATGGCAAGCATCCAATCAAGGGGTGCTCGTGGTATTTGCCAGCACTATTCCAAATGAGTGTAACAGGGCAGTAAGCAACACACAGCTGGCTCTGCCCTCTTCTGGGTGATCAGGACCTTCCAAAATGTAACAGCAATAATAAACATTTAAGTGTTGTGACAGCCCTCCTCTGCACTCTGACCTCCCTCAGGACTGTCTAGAACAAGTGAAGCAGTACCTACCCCTCTGGTGATTCTCTTCCCAAAGCCGCATCTGCTTGGGGCACTAAGACCAACTGTGAATATGCTGCTTACCTTTTGGTCCCTGCCCCTTGCTGGCTGGCCTGCACAGGTTCTCCCAGGCCCACTAACTGTATTCAAGGAGACAGTAAAAGGGAGTGATATTGGTGGCAAGTCCACTATGGCGGTGGTCTGGTCTGGTGCTTAGTCTGAGTCATCTGACTTTCTCCTCTCCTCTGGGCCTTGGCCTCCCGTGAGGTCCCCCGCCCACAGACCGCCATCTATTCTTGCCTTGCCTGATTCTTCCCTGCCTATCAGTACACTCCTAGGAACCCAAAGATGAAAGAACCGGCCACCAGTCAAGGTCTCAGCTTTGTTTTCCTCTTGAATCTTTGCTTCTTTTCTCCATCCCAGGGCTTTACATTTGCTCAGTGGGGAAACATTTGCATTAACTGAAGCCAGTGATGGTGCTGAGGATATGTTTCCAATTATACTGCCTTTTAACACACACTTCCGGAGGAGCTGGGTAGGGTAAGTTAGAAGGTGAAGGGAAGTGTGATGGGGGAGGTCTGCTTCACCCATTGCGAGCCACAGGTCACACTGCCAGTTTGGAGATTGCTCTAAAGACAGAAGTGACCAAAGGCACCCTAGCAAGAGAAACTGTCACTCCACTCTTGATTCTATTGAGAACTTCTGCCCTCCAGTTAGGGAGGGTGGCACTCTGTATCAAAGAAGGGTGCCTGTGTGTGTGTGTGTATGGGCTTGTGTGTATGTGTGTGTTGTGTGTGCACATGCGCTGTGCATGTATTTAAATAGTGAACTCACATGGTCTCAGAAGGTGGCAGACAGCCTGCACCACTTCCTTTTGATGCTCTGACTATATCTTTAATATGAAGACATATACTGGGGCTGGGAGTGTGGCTCAGTACTTGTTTAGTATATGCAGGGGAATACATGTGCACAACATGGTAGTACACCCCTGGAACTCCAGCACTGGGGAGGCTGAGGCAGGAGGATTGAGATTTCCAAGCCAGAGTGGGCTACACAGCAAGACCCTTGATTACCCTCCATACCCCCCCAAAAGAGCAGATCAAAACAGGCACAAAAATTCAATCGTGGCATCCCACCAAGTCATTTAAAGACACTGTTAAAGATCTTTAATGACTCAAAGCTGCTGACGTGTAAGTACTAATATAAGTCCGAGTGTGTAAGGCTGTCTGGGATAAGCCAAAGCCCGTGTGTGAAGCTCTTGATGGGTATAACGCCAGAGCCCAGTGTCTCCTCTGCATCTCGCTCTCCCTGACATTGGCCCAGTGCTTATAAATGTGCAGGGTTGGAAGAGGAAGTGCGTGAAAGGTGTGGATAACCGGGCCTTCCTCTACCACAGGTAGAGAATTCTAAAAAAGAGTACTGGAGAACCGGCTTCATATGGAGCCCAGTTTAGACACCTCACCTTCACGCCTCACTGCTTGCCTGTTAGCTGAGCTATGTTGAAAGAGGCTATCTGGAGAACAAGGACAAAAAAGAGCTCTGACAAGGAGGCCATGGGCACAGGAAGCAGAAGTGCCTTACTAAATGTGCTCTGAAGATGTCTCTTACTTCCCTTCCTCTCTTCTTGCCTTCCTGCTTCACTCCTTTCTTCCCTGAGCTGGAATCAAAATGCTTCAAAAAACAGTTGACAAGGGACCGACAAAATGGCTCAGTGGGTAAAGGCACTTGTTGCCAAGCCTGCCGACTTGTGTTCAAACCCCAGGACCCACATCGGGGAGGGAGAGAATCAACTCTCACAGACTGTTCTCTGATCTCCAAACATGGGGCTGTGGAATATGCATATGCACACAAAATAAATAAACATAACTTTAAAATTGGTAAAAGCTGGGCATGGTGGTGCATGCCTACAATACCAGCTTTTATTGAAGCAGGGGGATTGCCAAAGGTTTGGGGCCAGCCTGGACTACATAGTGAGTACCAGACCAGCCAGGGCTACATGGCAAGATCTTGTCTCTAAAAAATAAAAAATAAAAAAATTTTAAAAAGACAGTTGGCCAAGAACACCATTCATCCCAAGCCACTAGAGTTCAGCGTTTCCTGTATTTGGTGTTCATTAACATCTTAGAATTCCATTTTGCGTCTGTATTTCCATGTGGCTTTATTCCCTCATAAAACATCAAAAAGGATGCAGCTGCTTGCACACGCTCATTAGACTGCAAAAGCCCAGCATTCTGCTTTCTCCTTATACGGGGAACACATGTTTATGTGCTACAAAGATTCCTAGGCAACTTAAAAGCAATCAAATCAATTAGGTAGTGCAAAGTCAAAAAAAGCTTTAAAAGGCTATTAATTATATCTGTGATCTGTGACAAAAATCACTTTATTTTTAGATTTCTGAGAAATGCATTTCTGATGTATTGTCATTGCTCATGCTTGCTAAATATGCTACAAAACCTCTTTCTCTCCCTCAATCTCTTTCACCCCTCATCCTCTGAGATGGCTCAGATGCAAGGGAAATCATCTGATTGCATATTGTGTGGCTTTCAGTGTTGAAGTGCCTCTTGGGGCACACAGTTGCAGGTGGTTTAACCTGCCTGTAGGGATGAGCTTATCCAGCTCCCCACCCTCCCTTGGGGGGTGGCTTTTCTAAGAGTTGTCACTCTACAGCCTGGCCAGAGACTTCTCCCAGGGAATGAGGCATGTTTTTGCATGCCTCTCTCACTGGCAAATGCAGGCAGGCATCTGGAGCAGTCATTCCTCGACTTCAGCTGAACCTGTACAGCATACAAAGACCACCCTCTCACCAGGACACCCTTTTCCACTCTCAACCCCACCTCCTCCCTCAGCCCAACTCTCACTCTGTCAACCCAACTCTGCAGTGCCCTGGGCTCTTCGGGAGGAAGGGAGGACCCAGTCATGGATTCTTCCTGGCCTTGTTTCTTGGGTCAGTGAAACAAGCTGGAAACCTTGAATTCTTCTCATTATCCATCTGCGGTGAAGCGGAGCACTCCAGGTAGAGGGAAGCCGGGGCCTTGGGGTGTGAGAGGACTTCCTGCAGCAGTCTAGGGGGAGGGGCGAGGGGGATCTGAACTTTGTGTTTCAGGATTCCCTTGAAGAATAAGCGATCAGTTGTCACTGGCCCTTGGGTCCTGCGCTGTTTATGAGTCTTTGTGAAAAGCATCTTGGGATCTGCTTTCCAGTTTTAAAATTTTTACCATCAAGAGTCTGTTTATTTTGTGCCTTGATTTTCTCCTTTAAAAAAAAAAGTGAATTATTTAAATCAAAGTCCAGATTTCCTTCCGTGGACCCAAGATATTGCCATTCCTCCTCTTTCTCATGTGTCTGAGATGTCCACCCCATCTCTGCTTTAATATTTTTCTTTCTCAGTTCCCTTGCTGTCTCTCCAACCAGCCCACCCAGTATCTTCTCCATCTAACCTTAGCGCTACTTCCACGAGCTTCAGACAGGAGCCTCTCCTGTAAGACCTAAGGAAAAAACTAAGGAGAGTAGCCTTGTGTGGACCCTAACCCCCACTAGAGTCTTTCCAAACTTAAGATCTCACAGGACACTGCCATTTGTTGAGGTCCCTAGAGTATTTTTTTTGATAGCTGAAAAATCTTGAGGAGGTGGTTCAGTCAGGGAAGCACTTGTCTTTTAAGCATAAGGACCTGAGTTCCAACCCCAAACCCACATTTCTGTTCTGGCCGGAGTGGGGGGGTTGTTCCTGAGGCTCATGGGCCAGCCAGTCTAGCCCAATTGGTGTGCTTCATGCCAACAAGTCTGTCTTAAAGGATAAAGGACGTAGATGGTTCCTGAGGATGACACCTGAAGTTATCCTCTGGCCTCTGAGCACATATGTACACACACACACACACACACATATCACCACCACCACACCACACCACACAAAACACACATAAATAAAAACGAAAATAATAAAAAAATTGAAAGTTGAAAATGCCCTGTTATGATTTGACTGTGAGATGCCTCCAAGGCTCATGTGCTTTAACACTTGTCTCCCAGCTGGTGGCACAGTGGCACAGTTATGGAATTATGAGGTGAGTCTTAGCTAGAGGAAGTGGATTGCCAGGGGCTGTCCCTTGAGAGTTACAGTTCAGTGTCATGTCATGATCATCCACACTCTCTCGGCTTTCAGTCTTCCCAGGCATGAGGAGCCTGGCTGTACTCTCCTCTTGTATGAACTCCACCAGGCTTTTCCCACGGCAGTGAACTGAACCTTCTCTAAATAAACTCTTCCTCCCTTAAATTGCCTGTGTCAGGTATTTTGTCACAGTAACAAGAAAAGTAATAAATACACCACCAAAGTCACACAGGTTGTAGAATATTTAAATGTTTACATTAAGCAAATTATTCCTTAATTCAAATAAAGGAATATAATTGGACTATTTGCTAGGAATGCCATCTAAATTCAATCAGACACCGGCAAAACTAAGGAGTAAGGCAAAGTATTTGATTACTGGCTGCCAGCCCCTTCCTAGGCTCAACAGTTTGAGATCCTCACACACACACACACACACACACACACCCTTTCCTTGGTTGTGTTTTGAGAGACGTGCTGACTTTACAGCCAAGGCTAGCCCTGAACTCTCCATCCTCCTGTCTGAGCCTTACACACACACACACACACACCCTTTCCTTGGTTGTGTTTTGAGAGACGTGTTGACTTTACAGCCAAGGCTAGCCCTGAACTCTCCATCCTCCTGTCTGAGCCTCATGAGTGCTAGGATCTTGGGCATATGTCACCACACCTAGCTGATATCCCTTAACTTCCTGGGTGCTCCAAGTTGAAAACTAGGTGTGTATTTGAGGGTTGTTAATTTAGTCAAATTTGAGCTTTAAGACCCATTTTACCATTAAATTGTTATTTTTGCGTTGAACATATTGCTTTGAATTAGCTGACTTCACTGAAAAGCATTTATTATTGAGATTCGTTAGATGCCTCACTGAAGCTTTGGAAAATGAGATGTGAGAAAAGGAGTTACAGACTTACTGCTAAGTTTGAAATAGGGCTAACTGTGATTCATGGAAGAAAGCTCAGAGAAGCAGCACCCGACCCAGGGGAGAGAGAGAGCAGGGCAGGCTTCTCAGAGAAGCTGGCTCTTGAGCTGAGCCTGGAAAAGTGAGAGGAATTTCACCAGACTGGAATGTGGGAGGAGGTGGAGATATTCCCAGAAGGAATGTATGAGCACAAATCCGTTGCATGTTAGGATGTGTGTATGTATGTAGCATGTATGTGGCATGTTCACTTCTGTGGGGGAATACTGCGGGAAGTTAGCAGAACAACCCAAGATGAAGCTACAAAGGGGGCTCTGCCAAAGAAGGAGGAACATTGTTAGCCATATGCTATAGTCTGAATGTTGAAAGTTGATCCCCACTGTGATGGTTTAGGAGGTGTGGCCTTTCAGCAAGTGAGACTCCAGTGTTTATAGTGTTTCTATAAAAGACTGGAGGGAGTGTATTACTCCTACCATCTGAGGAAACACAGACATCATCTATAAGACAGAGTGAACCCCCACCAGACACCAAATCTGCTGGCACTTTGATGTTGGACTTCCTCATCTCCCAGAATTATGTGGGAGAGTAATAAGTGCCTGGTGTTTATAAATTGCCCAGTCTGGGGTGTTTCTTTATAGGAGCATGAACACACTAAGTCACTATGCTAAGGGACAGTAAGTCTAGGTTGATACCAGGAGTCTGCATTTAATAGGTTCTTTAGTGATTTTTACGTGGAAATTCAGAAATCTCTCTCTAATCCTGGTCAGAGGATGCTCAACATGTGTTTTGGGAGAAAAGAGACCTGAGTTCCTGTCTCAGCTCTGCTCTGTACTAATTGTGTGACTTTGAGTCAGTTATATAAGTCTTAGTCCCTCACATGAAATTTGGGTAAAGTGACAGAAGACATATTTATAAAATGTCAGGTATAATATTGGGTATAAAGCATCAAAGACACATAAAACCTGATGCTAATCACATAACTAAAGTGGGCTACAAAGGCTGACTGCACACTGTGCATGTTATATAGGTTGTACATTGAACTACAGTATCACATCTAAGAAGGTACCACTCATATTTTAAAAATCATAGATTTGTATATTTATTACAATAGTTTTTTGGCAGATGACAATCAAGTGTCTTGTTTTCATGATTATACTATAAGTTGCAACCAATGGAAATAAAGTGTCTTGAAGGAGGAAAGCAGATTACTACATTCATGGTCCTAATGAATCATGTTTCCTAGTTTTCACACCCTGTGTCAGCATCTGCCATATTGACTCTGAACTTGGCTTCAGTCATTGGGGTCGTAACAAATGTGACACAAACTGCGAGAACTCCCAACTGCCAAAGCCATTGAGATTTTCTTAGACTTTTCCTCATCATCCAAAGATGGCTGCTGGTGATCTAAACAGCATTATGTCCACATGCAAAATATGAAGGAAAGGAGCAGGGAAGACAACAACAAACAGAGTTCCTTCCCTTAGAAAAGCCAAGTTTTTTTCCAGCAACATTCCAGCAGCTTTTCATTGCTACCTGTCTCATTGATCTGAGTCATATGGCCATTGTTAGCTGCAAGGGAGTCTGGAAAATGGACTAGTTAGCTTTCTAATTTCTTTAGTTAAATTATCAATAGAATCGGAGTTTAGGAAAGGATTTGGAGTTGCTAAATAGTAGTGTTTGCTATAGATCTTTTAGTCATGGATCCTGTTCACTTAGCAATACCTCAAAGGCCTATAACATGAGGCCTCTAGGCTAGTAACCAACTGCCAAACCTTATCTTGTAGTCCACTGAGCAGAGATGATCCCTAAGGCATTAACCTATTCAAATATGTATACAAGATCAAGTTAGTCACTAAGCTGGACTCTACGATATTATCCTGAAATGTAGGAATAAGGTCCAGGGATCAAGCCTGTTCTAGATCTAAGGAAGAAAGGAAAACTGCAAGCCTGGCTCCCAGTATACCACCACCTTGTTTCACTTCCATCTCCTTCTGGGTCCTCTTTAATTTTGATTCCTATTCCCATTTTCCTTGTACAGGTTAGCACTAAGTTTTTAAAGATATATTTTTATTTATGTGTATGTGTGTATGTATGTATGTATGTATGTATGTATGTATGTATGTATTATATGAGTGTACATGTGTGCAGGTAACTGCAAAGGCCAGAAAATGGCATTGGCTCCCTTGTAGCTGGAGTTACGTGTAGTTGTGTGCTGATCCACATGAGTGGTAAGAACTGAACTCTACAAGCACTCTTAACTGCTGACCATCTCTCTGGCCCCCTAGGTTAACTCTTAATGAATTTACTATCTGTCCCAAAACTCAGTGACATAGAACAATCATGTTTGCTGCTCACAAGTTTGTATGTCAAATGGGTTACTCTTCTGATCTTATCCTTCATCCTAGTAAGGTTTGCTCATGGCCTGCAGGTCAATCAGTTGACCTCAGAGGCCTCATCCACATGCCTGGCAGTTCTTCTGGCTGTCAGCTGGGCAGTAGGGATCAGGGACATGTGTCCCCCATTGTCTAATGGGCTTGCTTAGCTCATGAGCAAGGTGGTGGAGCAAGGGTTCCTAAGAACAAGAACAGGCAGGCCTGACTGTGCAGGCACTTTTCAAGTCTCTGCATCACATTTGCTATTTATTTCAGCCGTTGCAAATGCTGGGTGTGATGGCACACTTTTGCAATCTAAGCACTCAGAAGGATGAGGAAAGAAGATTGGGAATTTGAGGACAGGCTTGGCTACATAGTGGGTTCAAGGCTAGCCTGGATTAAGATCTGGAAATGTAAGAATTTGTGAACTTCTGCTCTTCTGCTATGTGATACCTTAATGTTTGCTAAGCTGGTCACTGATAAGACCAGCTGCAATTCGCTTTTATCAAACGTGTGTAATTGCACCTCTACAAAGATGACAGCACTCTTGTGAGTCAAAAGTAGCTCCTCATTAGGAGGAGGGCAAGCCTGAACGATCTGTCACCAACTCCTAAGGCAGTAACTGCCAAAAATTATGGACTAAAGAAATTTATTTTACCTCATCCAGAAAAGAGATGTATATTTCATAAAACAATACCTATCTTTAGTGTAGAATTCATTCTAATATTTTCTTTTATGCTTAAAATTATCTTTAAAGAAGAGTCATTTATTTTAGTTTCTCATCGCTATGATAAAATGCCTCAGACAATTAGGCTGAAAAAAAAGGATCAATCTCCACTACAAGAAAAACAAGAGAAAAGAAAAGTTCATTCAGTTTTATAATTTTGGAATTCTAGTTCATAGTCAAGTGGTCTGTTGCCTGTGACTTCAACATGGTGGAGGCTTGTGGTGGAGGAGGCTGTTTACTTCACTACTTCACTGCAGCCAGGAAGCAAAGGAGGAGACATGAAGGGTCCAGGGCATACCTACAGTAACCTAACTTCCTCCCATTAGGTCCTGCATTTTAAAGGTTCCATCATCTCATCATCTCATGATGGTGCTACCCTGAGGACCAGGCCTTCAACACATGGGCCTTTGAGGGCACATTCAAGATCTGAACTACAGCAATGACTCACTAAATTACTTCAGCATTCACTAATGAGCTACAGTCTGAGGTTGAAATCACAATCATATCAGAGACCAGGATTATCACTTTTTCAAAAAGTTTTATTTTATTTGTATTGATTGATTTTATTGAGACGCTGGGATTGAGCCCCTGGATTGTCCACGCTAAGCATGCTCTCCACTGAGCAACACTCTCAACCCTTTGTTTTGTCTATAATCAATATGTCCCTATTAGTAGGGCACTGGTTGATGTGATATCTTTACACATGCACACAATTTGCAGAACTGATTCTTCAATCTGCTATAACTTTGCCACTGTTGACCAAACTCTCCTGTAGTGTCCTCCCTCCTGTGATGCTGGCCTCTGGAAGGCACTATAACTATTCTGTACTTAAGTGAGATCAGATATTTTAGATTCTGCAAATTATGAGACCATGCAGCATTTGCCTTTAAAAGTACATCCTCCAGGTTCACCTATGTTGTAAACAACAGGAGGCCATTCTATTTATGGATAAGTGGTAGTCCATTGTATATAGACTGTCCATACTCTGTCCATCCACCCAGAATGCCACTTTTCTAAACAGCAGATTTGAAGAGCCTGAACTTGAAGCTTGCAGGACCAAAAGGCCAGCAAGGGGGTAACCTTTTGGGTGGGAGATGAGATGGAAAGCGCAGGCAGAGGTCTGTCAGGAAGGTCAGGGGACTGTGACAGAGAGCTTAGAACTGCTCATTCTAGAGGACAGTTTGATGGTTTCAAGGAGGGAAACAGCATAGTCTTATCTGTTTTCCAAAATAGTTTCTCCTGACCTCATGTTCAGCCCAAGATGATTCCAGAATGATCTAATTTTCTCTAAACTTAAAACAAGCCCAGAATAACTTGAGGACCCTCCACAGATGACTCTCTTACTCTGTCCCACATTCCTCCCCCCTCCTCCCTTCAAGGCTCTGGAGCTCCTCTGGAGAACAGAATCCTGCGCAAACACTGCAGTTGGGAAAGTCTCCGTCTAGCAGTTCCAGGTCTTCTATTATCCTCCCAGCACTAAGAACACAGGCATGCTGGCCACTCTGTACTGGTCAGTCATGCGTACCTACAAGGGCTTTGGTGCTTTTGTCTTGTTTTCTGATTTGTGCCATTGACATCTGGAAGACAGCTTTAAGTGTTGGTGACGTGGAAGCAGGCCTCCTCTCCCGGATACTGGAGTGGGGTGGGATGGGTGGGGGGGTGGGGAAGTTTCCTTCATCTCTGCTGGGACATCTGCAGTGCCTGCTGCTGGGAGCTATCACATATGGTTACCCACTAGGAAGCAAGCCTTGGAGGACCGTGTAGCAAAATCGAGCAGATTTCCCAGAGCCTGGGCCTCCTTCTTGGCCAGGAGATGAGTTCCAGCTGCTTTTCTTCCTAAGACTTCCTCCCCTCCCCTCCCCCTTTCCTGTTGGGTCCCCCTCTCCTCTCTCACTGCTTCTCTCTCACACTCCACCCCCCAGTCCAAGTCAGGCAAGGCTTGGGTAAAAAACATCACTGTCACAGGACTGTGGAGGGACTGGGACATTCAAAAGCTGAGGAGCTGCTCCTCTTTATAGGGCTGTCAGTAGCTCTGTCGCCTCATGTGTGTGCCTGGGATAAGGCAAATAGTCCTCCACAAATTCTCCTGACCAGTTCATCCCTCACCTCACTCTATCCCCCACTTCCCTTTCCCATACAAGTGACTGGCCTGAGGCTGTGGACAGAATCCAAATAAATTTCTTCTATTTACTTGGTAGTTTCCAAACAGACACTTTCAAAGCCTGGGGGTGAAGATACTCTTTGCCAAGGGGTGAAGAAGAGAGAGGGTAGGGAAGATGGGAGAAATGACACTTTGAACTGTGGAGGAGCTAGTGAGCCACAAAAATCCTAATGGTTCAGGAGGGAGGGGCCAACAGTTTCCAAGCCTGTCTGCACCCCTCTGCACTGGGAGGATTAAAGTTGTCTGTTTTCACCTCTCATTGGCTCTTTCCTCGTCTGTAAAATGGATGTGTTATTACTGTTTCTCCAGGCTGGGGACTAAACGAGAACTTTTTTCCTTTGAAATACTGGGGATCCAATCCAGAGTTTTGTGCATCATACACAAGCATTCTACCACTGAGCTACATGCTAGACCTCATGCTTTTGTAACAATCATGCTGTGTTACCTCAGGCTGGCCTGGAACTTGAGATCCTCCAGCCTCATCTTCCTAAGTGCTAAGATCACAGGCTCGGCCACCATGCCTCCTCTAAATGAGACTCCTAATACATTCCTCATGTACCCTGGTAAATGTCTCATAAATGATAGTGTTATTATAATTCATAGCCACATAAAGCATCCAAATGGGAGCTGGCAGGTACTTTCTAACAAGAACAACCATGGATATGGAAAAACTTCAAAAACGTACTAGTTTAATACTGTCCATCTTTGTAAATCAAATTTGCAGGCTTCTGGGGGCTCTCATCTTTCTTGTCAGTCAGGATCTTTATGAGTGTGGGAAGTGGACTGATGAATTGATATACTATCTACATTTCACAGATAAAGAAATTGAGACCCTGGAGAGGAAGAGAATGAGAAGTATTTGCTACACTGCAACATTGCACAAAAACACCCAGGAGATTGTTTCCAGGGTTTGGTAGTCACACAGCTGATAAGCAATGGAGTGTTCCCCAAGTCCCCAAACCCTAAGGCTTCTGTGCCCTGTTCACTGCATCTCCCAGAAAGGAAGAAAACTGGGTAGCACACGGACAGAGATTTAGGTAGCAGGAGGAGGGCCTCCGGTGTGAGCCTAGTGATTTATGTGGGTATAGTCTCAAGCCTCAGGGAGAGGGACTGGGACAGGCTGATACAGCCAAAACCAGGTCCAGAAAACTGCTGTCTGAAGATTGCAGCAACAGAGATAATAGAATTTAACATGGGAGGTAAGTAATCTAAAAACAAAGCAAATAAACAATGGAATTATCTCCCCAAAGACAATCCTCTGGAAGGCAAATGAAGCTTAAAAACAGAGTCCATTTTCCAGGACTTGAAGTCTGGGGTTGTGCTTTATAATCCCCTACAGCTAAAGAGTCTTAGTCTTCCTTTCAAGCACTGGAAATGATGGTTTGGCTTCCTACCAGGAAGACCACATAACTGCTTCTAGGTCCCAATCAGTGATTTCATAAATAAAAACCAAGAGAAGCAAACTGAGTGTGGGCTCCTTGCTGAAAATAAACAGAAATCAGCCACGCACAGGAAGCTGCCAGAATTATGCAAGTGGCACATCTGGTCCTATACTCTCTTTAGAAGGCTTTTGAACAACACTTTTAAAAAATCTCAATCTGTTTTCCTAGTGACTGCTTCTGAATCTTGGAATAAAATTAAAACTGATACTTCCTTTAGGGTAGCTAGCTACTTAGCTATATGGCAAGCCCCTTCAACTCAGCATGTCCAAAATAGGAAATGGAATGCATCATCTTTACAGCATGTTCATCGTCCTGTTGCCCACATCTCATCTCATCTAACTAATCCCCCAAACCAGAAACCTGGTGCCCCCTTGGGTGCTTCTTCCTCATGCCACTCTTCCTGGGGATCACTAAGTCCTATTACGTGCATCCTAAACCTTTCTTAAGTCCCAACATTTCTGGACATCTTTGTCAGCTGAATTGCTAAATGATAGTCATATCTCTAAGACCTAATGCTAAACACCCTAGACTGCCTGCACATTGTCCTCCCCAGACCTCAGTGGCCTGAAACAGCCTCTAGGTTTCTATAGCACTCAACAGCAACAAGCCACCCCACCACATTCCTCCTGCTCCCTTAGTACCTCACTCAGCCCAGTGCTCAGGATCCAGAGAAATGCTGAGAACTGCCCAAGGACCAGGAGCTGAGAAGGGAAGCAAAGGTTGTATTGGTGACCCAACAGGTGAGCAGGCAGTTTTTCTGCCCATGTGCCCCTACTCTGTAGCCTCTTTGCAGCTTTCCACCATACATTCCAACTGCCATGTGCATGTATGTGTTAAAATAGATATAATATGCTGGGCATGGTGGCGCACGCCTGTCGTCCCAGCATTTGGGAGGCAGAGGCAGGCAGATCTCTGTGAGTTCAAGGCCAGCCTGGTCTACATAGTGAGTTCCAGGACAGCTGGGGCTACAGGGAGACCCTGTCTCAAAAATACCAAAAAAAAAAAAGACATAATATCTAATTTGTCATGTTGACCATATTTAATTGTACAGTTCAGCTAGGCATGGTGGCATGTCCCTGTATTCTCCAGCTACTCCGGAGGCTGAGGCAGGGAGATCAGCATGAGTCCAGAAGCTAGGGGCTAGTCTAGATATTATAGTAAGATCTCTAACTTTTTGTTTTGGGACAGGGTCTCATGTTTCCAGGCTGGTCTCATACTCTTTATATGTTGGAGGATTACCTTGAAATTCTGATCCTCTTGCCTTCACCTCCTGAGTGCTGGGCATTTATGTGGTGCTAGGGATCCAGTTCAGGGCTTTGTATATATTAGACAAGTGCTCTACCAACTGAGCTACGTCCCCAACCATGAGAATCCCAGCTCTTGAAAAAAAAAAAAAAAAGATAGCAGTATGGTTTAATGGCATCAGAAACACTGACGTTGTACATCAGTAGGACAATCCATCTCCAGAACCTTCTCACATTCCCAAACTGAAACTCTGCGTCCATTGATTGCTAACTCCTCATGTCCACACCTAGCAATTGGCGCTCTGCTTCCTGCCTCTGTGCATTTACTGCTTGGGCCACCTCATAAAAGCATAGTCTTCAGGTTTCAACTGTGTCAGCATGAGTCAGAATTTCATTCCTTTCAAGGTTGGATATTATCCCATTGTACGCACATTTATTTGTCCACTCACCTTTCTATATTCAGGTTGTTTCCACTTTTTGCTGTTCTAAACAATGTTGCTATGAACATTGATTTACATATGTCTGTTTGAACATCCCCTTTCAATTCTTTGGGGGACATAAATAGAGAAACAGAATTGTTGGGTTGTCTAGTGTAATTATCCTTTAACTTCTTGTCTTCTCAACCAGACTGAATTCTTGAGACAAAGGTTGACGTAAATATTTGTTGAATAACTCATCATTAACCCGGTGAAAAGGATGCTGCAAGAGACTGAAAGTTAAGAAGATAAAGGATGAGGAGATTAGGAGGGACTCTAGGCCCTCAGAAGGGCTGGCTCCTGATAAACTTAGAAGACTGTGATTAAGACCTCAAGCAGAGGGAAATGCAGATGGAGGGCTGGCTCCACACATGGGCTTTCTAGGTCTCACCGGTGGTCAAGCTCTGTTGCTAAAATTTCTTCCTTGGGGGAGATGTAAACAACATCCAAACCAAGGTATGATTCCACCAAAGTTTACCCTGGGCAATCAGTAAATTCATTGCGCTTACTTACAGAGCATAGATGAAGGGTTATTTACAGGGTGTGGGTGGTTCCCCTTCAAAGGTTGCACTGGCAAGCCTTACCTCAGTGTGGAGGATGGCTTCTCGATAGCAGCACAGATGGAGCCCCCTTCCCCTAGTCTTCCCCAGCCTGTATACACTAGCCCCTCCCCAAGGACACATGGCATCAGCGCAGAATCACATACAATGGGTTGGAATGAGTGGCTGGATATTCGGGTGAGGATCCCATGACCCTCCCCAACCTTCCTTCTATAAGGAGACATCAACAGTCAACAAGCCCAACTGTGATGATCTTTTGCAGTTGTTCATAGCTGAACTTATTAAGATGGTGTCTTTCTGGCTGGGAGGATAGCCCACACAAAAAGTTCACAGGCTTTGGAGACAGAAATTCTGTATTCAGATCCTGACTCAATCCCTTCCAGGTCATGTGTCCTCTAGCATGTTACTTCCCCTTTCTCTGTGCAGTGAGTATCTCATTATTGTGAAGTTTACATGAGTTCACACACACACACACACACACACACACACACACACACACCACTTAGAATAGTCTTTGGCACATGGTATGTATTTGATAAATGCTAACACTACTAACAAAATCAGAATCGGAGAGGCTAGAGAGATGACTCAGCAGTTAAGAGTACTGGCTTGTCTTGCAGAAGACCCAGGTTCGATTCCCAGCACCCACATGGCACCTAACAACTGTCGAGTTCCAGAGGATCCGATACCCCCTTCTGGCCTCCACAGGCATTGCATGCATGTGGTACTTACATACATTCAGGCAAAACACTCATACACATAATTGTTAAAAAAAATAAAGTTAGATAAGAGATTAGAATTTGAATTAACTGAATAGCTCAAGAAAGTTTTAGTGTGACAGAGAAGGGGAATTTACGTTCTCACACAGACTATTTGGTTGGGCGAATAAATTGACTTTTTTTTTTTGAGACAGGGTCTCCCTGTAGCCCCTGCTGGCCTGGAACTTGCTATATAGACCAGGCTGGCCTTGAACTCACAGAGATCCACCTGCCTCTATCTCAAGAATGCTGGGATTAAAGGCGTGTACCACCACGCCCAATAAGTTGACATTTTTAAGCACCTACTTAAATGTTTTGGTCATTAATATTGTGGTGATGTGTTGTTATAGATGGCTTATATTTCAGAGATATAGAAAATAAGGTTGCCGGGCGTGGTGGCATACACCTCCCAGCACTTGGGAGGCAGAGGCAGGCGGATCTCTGCGAGTTCAAAGCCAGCCTGGTCTACGTAGTGAGTTCCAGGACAGCTGGAGCTACAGGGAGACCCTGTCTCAAAAAGACAAAAAAAAAAAGAAAGAAAGAAAGAAAATAAGGCACAGAGATCTTCAAGTACTTGCCCAAGATGATACGTTTACCAAGTGGCTGAACTTAATTTTTAATCTGGCTTCAAAGGGTAATGGGCCAGGGGTGAAGCAGAGTGACAGGCATCCCAGTTGTGTCAGGAAAAGTCCCTTAAGGATGTGGCAGGAGGACTTTCAAGGGGTGGATTCAAGGTCTTATTAGCCAAAGAGAGCTGCCAACAGTTTTCTGCAAGACTCTTACCCATGAACCTTCCTGGGGGCACTTGCCTCCCAGATCCACACATGCCCTAGCCTCAGGGGCAGGACTGGGCACACACTCTTATAGGAGAGACTGAGAGCTGCTACCCCACCCTTTCTCCTCAGGAATGAAACTGTGGTGTGTATCTTGGGCATGACCACCTAGAATAAATCCCTCATTTTGCTGCTTCCTCAGGAGTCTGGTGTGTACAGGATCATGTTCAGGTCAACGAGGTGTTAAAGTGTGCGGCAACTCCAGGGAAAGCTTCTTAAGAGGCAAGTGGAAAGAGCCGTAGGCCTTCCTTTTCACTTTTTTGTCTCCTCCAAATAGGTGACTGAGGTCCAGCTGCCAGCCTGGAAACTGGAGAACCGTCATTCCTGAGCAGTGGTGCAGAGAGCTGAAGGAACAGCTGATGTGGGCTCTTCCAACCCTCATCACTCACAGCAGGAGTGCTTTAAGTGGGAGACAGGTAAACTTTATCTTATTCATGCCACTGTTAATTTTCCACATGCATTTTTCTTAACTGAATCAATATACCTTCTATTTAATAAATACCCACTTCTGGTATGGGTGTACTTGAGCCTTCCCATATTTTGACACAGGTTGGAGAGACTGGTGTCCTAAGACTGGAATCCATCCCTTGCTCTACCCCAAAACAAAGAGAAACATGCTCCTTAACTCTGTGCATCTTTTAGCATCTTCTTATACACAAAGCTTAGTAGCCACAGAACCAATAAACTTATCATTAGTCTATCTACTGAACAGAAAAACAAAATATTGTCTTCTTGAAGATGTCACTTTTAGGGAGAAAAAAGCCAATAAAAGAAATCAAGGGGCTGGAGAGATGGCTCAGCAATTAAGAACACTGGTTGCTCTTGCAGAAGACCCGGGTTCGAATCTCAGCACCTACATGGCAGCTAACAACTGTCCGTATCTCCAGTTCCAGGGGATCCGACAGCCTCTTCTGTCTTCTGCAGCCATTGCACAACACGGGTGCACTTACCTACATGCAGGCAATACAGGCATACAAAAAAAAAAAAAAGAAATTGAACCACTGTAGCTCTGATGGCTGAATACATGTTATATTATTAATAAAACTGAAAAATATGGATAAATGAGTATAAATCCTTTAGCTTTAAAGCTAATAATTTCCCCCTGAGAAAATAAATGTAATTTGTTTGAAGAACCTATTGTTATGGGCAATTATGTAACTATTTGCTTATTTACTTATTCAAAATGTAGTCATTCATTCAATAGCACTTGTTAATATTTTGAAGTAAAATGTTAAACAGCAACCCTTGTTAGATAGTATGTGTTTGCATATCATCCTGGACACCTGGGAACTGTAGATGCAGAAACCCAGGAAATGCAGAGATTTGCTGACAAGAGAAAAAATCATACCCCTGAAGGAACTAGATTATAATCAAATTTTGGCTGAGAGTTTCTTGGTAAAGGCTGGACAAACACACGCATATATAAAGATGAGGGCTTGGTTGAGATAAGTGAGGTACACGCCCAAGAGGAGGAAAATAGGAGGGTTGTTGGGTTGGGCTTGCAGACTGGGTCCTCTCAAACGTACTGCACCCATCTGATTGGCTGAAAATTCTCATCCATTTTGATAATTCATGCTTCAATTGTCTCCCATCCAGGAAACCAGCTCCCATTTCCCCAGCTAAAGGGAAGCCATTTCAAGATCTGTACCTTGTTGTTGTTTCGAACATATCTCATGTAGCCTAGGGCAGCTTTAAGTTGTCTGTGTAGCAGAGACTGGCCTGGAACTCTTGATCCTCCTGCCTCTATCTCTCAAGTGCTAGGATCACAGGCATACGTCACCACACCTAGCAGATATGTATCTTACTACATAAAATCAGTTGTGTGTATAAAACAAAGGAGGTACTAATCCATTTCCAAAGTTCTTGAAGGTTTAATTCATAAGGCAACTGTCATTTATTTAAACATAAATTCAGATGCCAGACACTTCCCACACTCAATGTCTTGTTCAGTTCTTAACATCTCTAAGCAATATATACACATCTTCTGGGCATGTCCATGTTACAGACAAAGAAAGGGGACTGGAGAATTCAAAATCGTGCAGAGCTCACAAAGAAATGGCAGAACCCAGGACCATCAGACTGCAAAGCCTGTATTCTTAGCACCTGGATGTTAAGTAAGTGTGCTACCCTCCACAGCAGAGTATTCTTTATAGTAGACTACAATAGCTTGTTTGGTTGTTTGGTTGTTTGTATTTTGAAACAAGGTTCCACTGTATTCAAGGCTAGTCTTGAACTCATGATCTTCCTGCCTCCCAAGTGCTGGAATTACAGGCCTGTGCCACCAGGCCAAGCTGCACCCTCTAAATAACTCCTTCTTCCTCTCTCTACATCATATTTGCCCATATCTTTGTTGTGTAACCATGGGACCGGCACACAGTAGGCATGCAGATGTTCAGTTTACTATACCAGTCTTCAAGAACTTAGCAATCATAAGCATGGCATGGGGCATGAAGGTTTCTCAGCCTTGGCCTGTCATATTATTATAATTGGTGGATATATTTTAGAATGTAACATTAGCTCCTTCCTCATAACAGCTTCCTAAGGGGCAAGTGCTGTGCTATGTCCTTAAAAGCATACAAAGATAATTAAGGCATTGCCCCTATTATCCAGAGCCTACAACCTAGAAGACAAGCTATTCACATAAACAAAGGATTTGGCCACAAAGCTGACTGTGATAAGGGGCTGTATGGAAACATAAATACAGTATTTCCCTGAATTTGACACTATCAACTAGAAGATAGATCATTCTAAGTATCACTAAGAAAGGAAAAGTATGCTGTTAATTAAACTATGAATACATTGACTTGAAGATTCGCCTTTACTTTAGAGATGTTAAACTGCTTTCAAAATCTGCCTGCTGGGCTAGAAAATAGCTCAGCAGTTAAGAGCACAGACTGTTCTTGCAGAGGACCTGGGTTTGATTCCTAGTACTCCATGGTGATTAACAACCATCCTTGATTCCTGTTCCAGGGGATCCAATGCCCTTTTCTGACCTCCACAGGCATTGCATGACACAAGTGCACTTACACACATGCAGCAATACACTCATACACATAAAATAAAAATAATAAAATAATTTTTTAAAAATTGCCTAATACATGCTACAACATGACTGAATCTTGAAAACATCATACTAAGTGAAAGAAGCCAACCTCTATGAGTCATGTATGTGTGATTCCCCTTATATGAAATATCCGAAATAGGTAAATCTACAGACAGTTGAGTAGTAGCTACTTAGAGCTGGGGAAGGCTGAAGGATTAGTGGGTGGGAGCTAATGAGGACAAAGCTGCCTTGGAGGGTCACACAAATATTCTAGAATTGATTGTGGGGATGATTTTACAACTCTGTGGTGATACTAAAAGGCATTGAATAGTTCATTTTAAATGACTGAATTGGGTCTCACTTTAATTGTAACCAAACAAAACTATAACTCTTAGAATGAAGAAAACTCAAGATTGGCACAATGGAAGTGTAGGGGCTAGAAAAGAGATTAGGTCAGGTAAGAAAGATCTAGAATGCTTTCGGAGTAGGCACTAACACTAATGATATAGGCAGGCAGGGGGCGTGGCAGAGGGAGTCAGTTGAGGCAAGAGCATAAGCTTATGCGTTGGCCAGGATGCTGCAGGAATGGATAAAGGAAAAGTTAAAGGAAAGCAGCGATGGTGGGAGAAAGGTCCGGAAAGGCAGGCTGGAGAAGGGCACTGAACGCCATCCTACTGGAATCTGGTTCTTTCTAAGTGTAGAGGGAAACCTTGCAAGTTTCCCCAGGTACCTATCTTTAAAACTCGATCAACTCCATCTGCAAAGGAAATGTGTTATTAAGCCATCTTCCAGCTCCAGGACACGGCAAAAAGCAAAGGGCACTGCCACCGGAAGTGCGGTGTTTGAACGGATGCTGGGAAGAGCTAGGATTTCTAACAGGAAGCCAAGATATTCCAAAGGTCACATCTGCAGAGCCAGGAAGCAAAAAGAAAAAAGTCAGCACTAAGTCACACGAGAGGAGTCAGAATCATCCTGGAACTCCAAAAGAGTCGAAAACTGGGAGCAAAACACCATGAGGGGAAAAGGTGCCAAGGAAGGGATGGGAAAGGTTGACATGCAGGCGAGGGGCCAGCCTAAAAGCCGCAGTTTCTGCCTTCTGAATCCTACAGTTTGCTAGCTAGCTGTGGTGGTGCACACCTGCAAACCCAGCACGGAGAAGGCTGAAGCAGGAGGATCACGAGTTCCAGGCCAGCCTGAGGTACCTAGTAATCTAGCTCAAGGCCAGTCCAGACTTCATGATGAGACCCTGTCTCAAAAAAATCACATCAAATCCTGTGGTTTGTGAGTTTAAGCCTGAATCTGCCTGTCCTGATACAAGCTGCCAGAGGCTGGGCAGTGAAGGACAGCCAGGCACAAAGGAGGCCCAGCTCAGACTTCACAGGTCCAGCTGCCAGGAAGCTCCCAAGAGGTCCAGCCCAGATTCCTAGGCAGGCCCAGTGTCTACATGGGTTCTCGCTCTGTGATGGGGACTCCCAGCAGCTCAGCTGATTCAGCTCTGGAGGAGGAGGATGGGGAGGCAGGGAGGGGTGGGAGGATCGTGGAGTTCATCCAGCCAGATGCTCCCAGCTTGGTCTGCCCTCCTTCAAGCAGAGGCACTTGTACTGCTTAACTCAGAAGAAAATGACTCTGCCCTCCTACATCCTTCTGACTTTTATTTACCTCTTCAATTTCCCATAGAGCTATAGAAATTTTAAATGAGTAGGTCATTCAATTTAAACAATATAGACAGCAGAGTCCACTGTTATCATTTCCAGCAATTCAGACTCATTTCCCCAGATGTACAGAGTACACCCATGCTCGGGCCTGCTTCCTCTAGGAAGCGCTATTCACTTTGAGTAACACCGGTCATGATGCTGCATGATGTACATGATGCAGAGCACAGTGGCAAGGAATGAGTAAGCTCTGAGCAGATGGGCCAAATTGGATTGAAGTGTTTATTTACCTGGAATGTAAATTGGCTCAGTGCCTGAAAGGCTCAGAGGCCACCAGCCTCAGACTGTGCTTGTTAGTACTCACTGCCTTTGGAGATCAAGTACCGACAGACGTCATACAGTCTGGCTTTTTCCAAACAAAATTTGAAAACCTCTCCTTCTGATCTGTACCTGTCTTCTATACAGAGCAGTTACAGGAAGGGCCTCTTGGCTGATACTACAGATCTGCTAGGACCCTTGTTTTCTTGCTTACCATCAGAGAAGGCCTGTACTTTACCTTGCCCCCTTTCTGGATTCATGCTCAGCTCTGCTCTTCTCAACCCACAGGCTGGGACACCTGGGCTCTGATCCCAACCTAGGCCATAAGGGTAGGGCAGGGTAAGGCAAAGGAGTCCCAGTCTGGAAGGGTTATAGGGTTCTTAGTAATGTGACAGAAAATGGGCATTTCCTGTCAATTCAAAGCAGAACTGAAATGAGCTTGGCTAAGCCCAAGATAAGAAGCCTACTGACTTACTCCTCAGAGATCTCTGTTCTGCAAGGTCTGGCAGAGCAGAAACTTGAATGCTGGAAAGCTTCCTGGGCCTGGGCCGCTCTTGGAAACTCACTGACTGGGAAGACCTTCTGCAGAGGGCACCCCTACTGGGTGCACTGCCAAAGCTACCTGCTGGTCTGCCTGATGTGGTAAGCACTGTTCCCTCCTTTCACAAGTGATCCAAAGCATGCTCCTCTCTCTCTCTCTCTCTCTCTCTCTCTCTCTCTCTCTCTCTTCCTCCCTCCTTCCCTCCCTAGCCTGGCCTCAAACTTTAAACCTCCTGACTCAGCCTTCTGAGTACTAAGATTATAGGTATGTGCTACCACACCCGGCCCTCCCTTTTCTTTCTAAACATAGTGTTTGCCAGAGCAGTTCCCTCCCCCACCCTCCACCCATTACATTAAAACCCTGTCTGTCCTTCAAGGCTCTTGTGCCACCTGTGTCATGAAGGCTTCCTTTATGTTTTCAGACAACAGGAACTGCCCCTCCTTCTAAACTCAGGAAAGTCCCATTGTTCCTCTATACCGTTCCCATCATACTTAACTTTCTTGTTATGCACTGTGGTTATGTGCACATGTATCTACTGTCACTGTTTGAATGAGCTTGAGCTTCTGGATGGTAGAGGTCATCCACACCACCCGCTTTGGACATATGTAAAACAACAAGAAAATAACCCCCACTCCTTTCCCCCAAGAACACAGAGATGAGAGAAATAAAGTTGCCTCTCCAGTAATTTCCAGAGGTTTTTATCTACCTGGATTTCATGCATTTTTCCTGGCAACGCTATCATTGTTTTACACTCATTCTCAATTCATGCACAAAAGCCAGATCTAAGGAATGGTGGTATAACCAATGTCTAAACAAAACACATATTCTATCTCTCTAGACATCATGACTCACTCAGGATGGACACAACCCAATCCATGCCGATGAGAGTTCAGTGCAGAAGCTTTTATTGTAATGGCTTGGAACCAGGAGGATATGTTTCTGTAGTTAGCAGGGGCTACCACATAGCAGGAGCTACCCAAATTGAAGTAGAACACATCTACAGGACTAGGCCAATGATTTTGAACCCTTGGATCCTGCCATGGCAGAAACTTCACTCATTCTGAGTTGGATTGTCCAGCCTTCACAGCCAAAAGAACACTGCCTAGTGACAACCCCCCCTGCACCCCCAATTTCAATTGAGCATGAGAAAAGTGAGTGTGGGAGCTAGAGATACAGCTCAGGGGTTAAGAGTACCTTGGTTCAGTCCCCAGCACCCACATTGAAAGGCTCACAACCACCTGTAACTCCAGTTCCATTGGATCCAGGGGATCCAATGCCCTCTACTAGCCTCTGCATGCAGTGAACATAAACCCACACATGCACGCATGCACACACACACACACACACACACACAAATAAAAATAATAAATAAAAAAAAAGTGAGTGTAATGAGCCATTTGTTATCAGTGCGCCATGAAAGAATTAGACTATGTTCCAAGCTTTAATAAAGGAAAAGTGGATCTTTCTAAGGTGTTGAGTAATTTAGGAAACAAAAATATCATGAATTATATAGGGACCCTGAATGGTGGCCTGATGGGCCACCAAAGCACAAAGTTCAAAAGGTCAAAAATTGGCACTGTCCATTTGAGTTCAGATAAGAAGAAAAGGCTTCCTGGCTTAGGAGCTCAACTATTTCTAGCAGGTCTGTACCTGCTGCAGTTCAGCCGGCCATAACTTTTTCTTATTCATACTTAAGTCTTTTGAGCTAAACTCCTGATACTCATCAGGAATGTACAGGGAAGGCCTGGGCAGCCAGCATCCCACTCAAAAACCTCTGCCCTAGAGCCAGACTTTCCCTCACTATGTCAGCCAAAAGCTTCAGACAAGCATTCTTAGCATCCAAGAAAGGCTTTATACGAACCCAACGGTGTTTTAATGGAATGATTGATCTTGGAAATGGGCTTGCACTGGAGAAATTAAAGATGTTCAAGGGAGCCTGGGAAGATAGTGCAGTAGGTAAAGTACTTGCCAGATAAGCATGAAGACTTGAGTTTGAGCTCCAGAACCTTCATAAAAAAAGCCAGGTGTGGCGGCATGTGCTTGTAATCCCAGCACCAGGAAGGCAGAGTGGTGTAACCATGGAGCTCTCTGACCCACCAGCTGAGCCTACTTGGCAAATTCCAGCCCAGTGAGAAACCACATCTCAATAAACAAAACGGATAGTACCTGAGTAACAGCATGTGAGGGTGACTTTTGGCTTCTTATACATGCATTACACACACACACACACACACTCACACACACATATACATAAACACACAAACACAAAAGGTGTTGAGGGCATGTAGAATGGCTAGACATGACTGTAAAAGTGTTCCTTGCCTTAAGTGCATAAAGTATACAACTCCAGGGAATCCGCCTCACCTCAGACAGTGTTGGCTGTGTGGTGACGCTTGCCCCTTTTCCACAGGATTGCTGGAAACAGATTTGGAAAGCAAACAATACCATGTTTTCTGAAGGGTATGACATAGGAAACAGATGTTCCAATTCAGCCCTGGTTCATGTTCTTTTTTGGTGGATCATTTCTTGGCTCACCTTTCTGCCTGATGCTTGTTGGAGACCGAGTCTCAACAAAGAAGCTGAGCAGGGCATTGTGAGGAAACACAGCCTCTGGCTTCACCAGGCAGTAGTCAGAGGCCCTCAGAAGAAGCCAGCCTTGGCCTTCGGGTAGCATCTTTGACTGCTAGTCTATTAGCTGAATGCTGGAGCTATATCAGCTGACAGACCAGACGGCAGCAAGCTGGCCCACAGCCTTGGCTGAGGGAGTGTAAGGCATGGCTCAGTCTCCAAGCTCACTGGAGGAAGTGAACATTGGAGGAGGGCATGTGCTCCACTGCCAAACTAAGCCCCAGTCTCAGGAGGAAAGGAATAGGATCCTCAAAGGCTTCCAGTTTTTCAGCCCTGGCACCAGAAACCCTGACCCTAGTCGATTACGGACCATAGAAGCTAAGCTGCATCCTGCTCTGACTGCTGACCCAGGAAGCCTCCTCTTTTCAGACATCACAGCCAGCTGTACTTGCGGTGCAGACACAGCTCTCCAAACATGCCCTGAATGCTCAGAATGGTGCGGGGAAGTGAGCATTTCAGGAGTTGGGGGGCTTGTGGGTCATGGCAAGGAGGGGTTGATTTCATCTGGGTTTTTCATTTTGAAGTTGATTTTCTTTGCCAAATGTAAACAAACTACGAGTAGATTTTTGAATTGTATATATGGGCCTTCCACCTATGTCCACTAACAGCCTAGCTTACTGACGAAGGAAACTTTAGATTGCTAAATACTCAACAAACTTTTTCATTTACACTATCAGAATTATTATTATCTCTCAAGGGCAAGGGTGGGAGCATATAGAATTGAAGAGATGATAAAAACAACAAACTAACAGCACTAGACTGTTGGGAACAGAAGGCCGGAATGGCCAGTTTATGTTTAGACATCATGGCACTGATATGAATATCCAGTATGAGTCAGCTAAAACATAGCTGACACTGGACGGCCAGGGGCTACGTATGAGTCACACAAAATGGCTGACGTTGTAAGTCTGGGGACCCCAAAAATAAACAGTGATATAATGCTACATAATTATTTTTGGCAGAGTGCCACTTTAAAAAATGTATTATTTTTATTTTATGTGTATGAGTGTATTGTCTGCATGTATGTAAATGCACCCATGTCATGCAATGCCCATGGAAGTCAGAAGAGGGCATCAGAGCCCCTGGAACTGGAGTTACAGATGATTGTTAGCCACCATGTGGGTCCTGGGAACTGAACAAGGGTGTTCTGGAAGAGTAGCCAATGTTCTGAGCCATCTCTCCAGACCCCACAGTGCCACTTTTGTGTGATTCTGTGTAAATATGGCCCTGAGGTCAGAGGCCTTCATCTTCACCTGCCTGTCAGTGTGCCCATCTGTAGACCACATGCCTACTTCCCTATGGCCTGTGTGTCCTTGTGTGCCTGGGTTCCTGCCTGGCAGCTGCCTGCTAAATGGTATTCACCCAGATGACTAAAGTATATCTTACCTGCCTATGATTCCTCACATTCTCTTCAACACCTCCAGCCTTCCATGACCCTCCTCCTTTCCAAGCATCAGAGCTTAGACTTCACACAGGCACAGATCTTTACAAAACAATTCATTTAATCTTTTGGTTGGTTGGTTGGTTTGGGATTTTTTGTTGGTTGGTTGGTTTTTTGTTTTGGGTTTTTTTGTTTTTGTTTTTGTTTTTTTCGATTTTTTTGAGACAGGATCTCTGTGTAGCTCCAGCTATGTAGACCAGGCTGGCCTTGAACTCACAGAGATCCACCTGCCTCTGCCTGCTGAGTGCTGGGACTAAAGACACGTGCCACCACACCCAGCTGGTTTGAGTTTTTTGACACAGGGTCTCACTATGTAGCACTGGCTGACCTGAACTTTCTATACACACCAGGCTGTCCTCAAACTATCTGCCTCTGCCTCCCAAGTGGTGGGATTAAAGGCACACCTGGGGATTCATTTTATCTTCATAAAACCCTATGATCATGATATTATAAAGGAAGCAGCTGAGGCACAGAGAAGGAATTTGCTCAAACTCACAAGCTTATAAGAGAAAGAGAACAGATGTAGGTCACGGCTGCCTGACCCCAGGGCCCAGCTCTGAAGTGCTAAACTCTGTCTTGCTATAGCAGTTACCGAGGTCTGTAATTTTCTCTCAGTTGCATTTAAGTTGTCATATATGTTGTCAAAAATGCTCTTAGTCTGTAGTGACAGCCTCTCTTCCCTTCCTGATATCAATAACTTGTGTTCTCCCCATTTTTTTCTTATTTAATCCAGAGCTACAGATTTATTGATTTTATTAACTTTCAGATAAACCAATTTTTGTTTCAGTTTTTTTTTTCTGTTTCTGTCTTTTAAAAAATATGTATCATTGATTTCTGCACATATCTTTATTATTTCCTTCCTTCTACTTACCTTGAATCCTCTCTTTTAGCTCTTGAGGTGGAATGCCTAGATGTTGATTTTAGACTTTATTTCCAGTGAAAGTATTTACAGATATAAATTTCCTCTAAGCACTGCTTGGCCGAATCTCATATTCTGATATTTCATATTTTCATTATCGTTCACTTGGAAATCTTACCTAACTTCTAGTGTTTCTTTTGGACCATGAGTTACTTAGAAGTGTCTTGTTGGGGCTGGAGAGATGGCTCAGCAGTTAAGAGCACTGACTGCTCTTGCAGAGGACCCGGGTTCAATTCCCAGCACCCACATGGTAGCTATGAACCACACTTAATTCCAGTTCCAGGGGAATCTGAAGCTCTCTTCTGACCTCAGCAACATTGCACGACAGGAGTGTACTTACATACATGCAGACAATATACTCATACACATAAAATAAAAATAATAAATAAAAAAAGGTTTTTAAAAAGTGTCTTGTTTAACTTCCAAATATTTAGATATTTTACAAATGCATTTAAAAATTTTAATCTCAGGCCTGGAGAGATGGCTCATCGGTTAAGAGCCTGGCTGTTCTTGCAAAGGACTGGAATTCAATTCCCAGCACCTACATGACTGCCAACGACCATCTGTAACTCCAGTCCAGGGGATCCAAAGCTCTCTTCTGGCCTCTTCAGGCTTTGCATGGCATGGGTGCACTTATAGACATGCAGACAAAATACTCATACACATAAAATAAAAATAAATAAATAAAAAATTTAATCTCACTATATTATCATCAGTAAACTATGTCATTTAAAATTTATTGAAACTTACTTTATAACTTGCAGTATGGTTTCTCTTGGTCAATGTTCTATGTATATTTAAAAAGAATGTGTATTCTGCTTTTCCAGTGAAATGTTCTATCTATGCCTATTAGGTCAGTAGATAGCGGGGTTTGTTTTTTTTTTTTTTTTTTTTTTTTTTTTTTTTTTTTTAGACAGGGATATAGGGTCTCCCTGTAGCCCCGGCGCCACCATGCCCGGCAGATGGTAGTTTTCAAATCTATATCCTTTATTGTTTATTTATCTCTTTACTCTAAAAATTGTGAAAAATATTAAAATCTCTGAAAATGGAGATTTTTCTATTTCTTCCTGTAGTCCTGTCAGTTTTTATTTCATGTATTCTAAAGCTGTCATAAATGTGCACATTTAGGATGGTTGTATCCATTGTGTCTATACATTCATGGATGCAATTATAAAACATTCTTCTATGATTATGAAATACCCCTTTGTCACTGATAATGGTTCTTGACCTAAAGACCACTTTCATATAATTTCTTTTTAATTATTTGAATTAATGGCATGTTTTATTTCACTTTTATTTTTAAACACTGTCTTTATTTTAAGACCATTTCTTTCAGACAAAGTGTATGATCCTATCTTTTTCCAATCTGACAATTTCTGCTTTATTTTATGCATTTAGTCCATTTGTATTTAATATAATTGCTGATATTGTTGGAACTAGAGCAACTATCTTGCTTTTTAATTTTTATTTTTCCCATCTTCATTTTATTTTTATAGTGGGTGCTCTAGAGTTTGCAATATGCATCTTTATCTAATAACAGTCTACCATCAAATATATTTATAGTTTAGACCCTAGAATGGCCTACTTCCTTTCCCTTTCCCTCCTCATTCTTTGTTGTACCTGTGGTGGTTTGGATGAGAAATGGCTCCTAGAGGCTCATGTGTTTGACCACTTGATCCCGATTTGTGGAGCTGTTTGAGGCATTTATGAACTTTTAGGACCTGGAGACTTGCTGGAGGAAGTATGTCACTGGGGGTAGGTTTTGAGAATTTATAGTCTCACCCACTTCCAGTTCTTGCTCTCTGCCTCCTGTGTGTGATGGAGATCTGATGGGTCAGCTTCCCGCTTCTGCTGCCATGCTGTCCCCACCGTTATGGGATGTAGCCCTCTGGAACTGAAAGACAAACTCTTCATTAAGTTGTTTTGGTCATGGTACTTTATCACAGTAACAGAAAAGTAACTAATAAGGGACTTTTTACTTATGTGTATGTTATTGATTTCAAATACATTAATACTGGGTTTTTAAAATACATTTGTTTGCTTATTTAGTATATATATATATATATATATATATATATATATATATATATATAGACACACATGTACTTGTGGAGGTCAGAGGACAGTTTTCAGGAATTGTTTTTCTCCTTTTACCATGTGGGTCCCAGGGATCAAACTCAGCTCACCAGGCTGGGGACAAGCACCTTTACTCACAGAGTCATCTCACTGACCCAGTATTGTTTGCTTGAATTTTTTTTTTTTTAATGTGTATGAGTGTTTTCCCTGCATGTGTGTGAGTGCACCTGTGTCTTGCAGTGCCTTTGGAGGATAGAAGAGGGTATTAGAATCCCTGGAACTAGAGTTACAGATGGTTGTTAATCTCCATGTGGGTGCTGGGGTTTGAATCCGGGTCTTCTGCAAGAACATCCAGTGCTGCTAACCACTGAGCCATCTCTCCAGTTGCAGCCAGTATTTTTTTTAAGACTCAATTGTCTTTGAAGAAAATTTTAATGAGGAGAAAACTTTTACCTACATACCTTTTTTTTTTTTTTTTTTTTTTTAAACAGGGTTTCCCTGTAGCCACAGCTGGTCTGGACCTTGCTATGCAGATCAGGCTGGCCTCCATCTCACAAAGATCCATGCTTGCTGGGATTTAAAGGCATGTGCCACCATGCCCAGCCATACTTACTGTCTTAGTTTGTTTTTCATTGCTGTGACAAAATACTCTGACCACTACCAACTTGGGGAGGAAAGGGTTTATTTGTCTTACATATCCCAGGTCACAGTTCATCCGGGAGCCCAAGGTACGAACTCAGGGCAGGAACCTGGAGGCAGGAGGCTGGAGCACAGGCCGTGGAGGAAAGCTGCTTACTGGCTTGCTCCCCTGGCCCCTGCTCAGCCTGCCTTCTTATGCAACACAGGCCCACCTGCCCA